>NC_091067.1:146840924-147142833 GCF_000393655.2 Nicotiana sylvestris
ATTTTCAGTTAGCGGTTGAGTTAGAATATTCTATGGCATAGTATTAGGTTTTTTCTTTCGAATGTGGTATAGTATTAATTGATTAGGTGAAGTTATTGACTTGTTGTGTATAAATAAAGATTATGTGGAAAATAAAAAATAACAAGCAGCTTATGTGATGCGCTAGGAACAACAACCGCCATCCAGTGGAATTCTACAAGTGAGATTTGGAGAGAGTAGTGTGTACGCAGACCTTACCCCTACCTATGAAGGTAAAGAGGTTGTTTCCAAAAAAACCCTGACTCAAGAACATAAAAACTGGAGCTATAAAGAAACAATAACAACAATAATGTAATAAAACAATGTAAGTAAATAATACAATAAATAATAACAGAGATCCAGGGACATGAAACTACAAGAATAGTGTCAATCCTACTGCTAATACTAACTGATATAATTTAAGGGTCCACCAAACTATATAGAGAACCAGGTTCTCTATTAGTTTCCACAGAACGCACGCACACTGCAGTAAGTAAATGTCACAGAGGAATTTTACGTGAAAAATTTCTAACTCAACGGGATTAAAAACCACGACTTGTCCTTGTAGAATTTCAACTTCACTACTGATCAACTTTAGATTACAACCTATGTAACCTAGGAATTAACCTCTTAATCCATCACTAACTAGTAACACTCTATTACAAGCCACTTTGTAACAACTCTAATTACAAAGACTTTACAACTCAACTAACTCTAGCCAAGACACAAACACAAGGGTTTATGACGTACAAAGGGTTTCCTACACAATGCTTCTAAGTAAGCTAAGTAGGAATTATAAGTAAGAGCCTTTACAAAGTTACAACTCAACTAAAGACATATAATAACTTGATATGGGGAACTGGTCCGTAGAAGTGTTGTTATTTATTCTTGATGCACTTGAGAATTGTTTTCTGGATGATCAATCATCGTGAGAGTGCTTGAGTAAATTCTCTAAGTGTTCTAGTAATTTATTTTACCTTCCTTGATGTTAATAATTCATTTGTGACATCACTTTGAATGATGTAAGCAAGTTAGGTAAAGGGCATTCCCCATAAAGTTGACTGCTGTACTGTTTTTGTACTATAGCGTGTGCAGGCAACAACTTTTAGCTGTTGCAGTTGACTTGTACAGTTTCCTCGGGAACTGGCAGCTATCTGTTCCCTCTGCTGTTCCTATGACTCTAAAGAGTTGAACTGTGTCCCCAACTGGAGACTTATTGATCTTTAAGTTCTTGAGGATGTGTATTAAGTTCCTTATTTGGTTCTTAACAGTAAGTTTGTTAGATCATCAAAACATAATGGATACACAATAACCTATCAATTTCTCTTTTTTTGATGATGACAAACTTATAATTCAAGTTCCCCCTAAGAACCAAAATGACATTGGCATTTGTCGTATTCCCCTTAAATCTGTTTCCCATCTTGTTCCCCCTAAATTATTTTTCTCCCTTTTGGCATCATAAAAAGATCAGTAACAGACTGTAAGGAAAAAGAAGTCTAGCTTGAGTTAACTCATGTCACTTATGTGCACACAACATAACTAAAAATGGAGAATATAAGCAAGACATATACAACAAAAAGGAAAAGCTTTCATTAAACAATTTGGATTTTAAGACAGGGAGCAGATTCAATGTTGCTAACACAATCTACAATTCAAAATAAAAAGAGAAAACAAGTACCACAAACATCATCATAGTTTAATCATAAGAGACCGACACTTAAGACTTGACACTGAGGAGACATTGTCTAGGGAGCTGGAAGGAGAGGGCTTAAAGGTAGAGGCAAGGGTTTGGAGGACTAAATCTGTTTGAGCATTCACCGACATTTGCTCATTGAGCAGTTTCTATTTCAGGTCCTTCACCTGTTTCTTGAACTCAGCATTCTGCTTGGTTAGACGGGCAACCTCCTCGCTTTGAGAGCTACTGGACCAGGTGCCTCCTGAAGCTGACTCAACTGACTCTCAAGAATAACATTCTTTGCTTTCAACTGCCTTATCTCAGTAGTGGCACTGTTCTGAGCGTTGATCAACTGAGAAATGGTAGAAGTGCTTCCAACTCCTCCATCCTTATCAATGCACTCACATTCTTCGAGAGTGATCTTGGAGAAAGTTTGCTTCTTAGTGCCCACTTTAGCTTGTCCCAGAGGAACCTTGAAGAACTTAAAAACCTTGGTGAGAAGGAACCCATAAGGCAGCCCATGATTACCATCTTTGAACTCTGCCACTTTCTGCATGTGTTCTATCATGATCCCAGGCAAGTTGATGGTAGTGTAGTTGTCCAATTCTTCCATGAGAACAAGGTCTGCAAGTGAAGTAATGGATCTTCTCTCAGCATGAGGGAGCAAGACCTTGTTCACCATCTCAAATAACAATTGGTACACTAGAAGGAGGGCCTTCTTCTGTACCCATTCCCTTTGCTGAACTGCTATGTCCTTCAGGATAATATTTCTGAAGTTTGAAGAACAAGTTCCCTTAACAGTAGACAAACCTTCAGCATGTACACCCAGAATAGAACCCAACAAAGCAGAATCCATTACCATATCAACTCCATTCACCAGTGCGCAGATATGATCATCCTCAACTTTGAAGAAGTCGGCATAGAAACTCTGCACTTCCTCCTCATACACTTTTGGAGCATCACTTGTGAACAAATGTGTCCACTGTTGAAACTCACAAATTTCAACCAATTGTCACATTCCATCTTCCTCCAAAATGTTAGGAGCAAATATACGGCCCCACAATACTTTCTGATTTCTTAATTTCTCTTTCCCAGCACTCTGGGGATTATCTACTTGCGAACATTCTTTCCTTTTTCATCAGACTTTACAAACTTTTCACCCAATTCTTCCATCACCTTGGCACCACACCCTTCCACCAACTTATCACCAGATTCTTTCACTATATTTTCACTAGAGAAAGTATCATCAAACTTGTTCAGACGTTCAGCAGTCATAAAAGATCCATTTTTAGGCTTGGGAGACCATGTTTTTGTGTGCGCTTTCTAGTCAAAGAACCCGGTTCTTTGTCTACTCCATCATCCACAGTCACAACAGGCACTATCTTCCCATGCACAACCTTCCTATCTTTTAACAATTTTCTCCTTCTTTGACTGACTTGGATTTGCTTAAGAGCGGACTCAAGAGCCTCCTTCTTTTGCAACCTTGTAGTGGGTCGCTTAGGAGTTGGCTCTTCAGCAACAACTGATCTACGCCTAGTCAGGCTGACAATCAACAAATCATTAGAATCCTCTTCACTATCCCCATTTTGTTCTTCAGACACAGATCTAATCTCAAGCACAACCACACACAGAGGCTCAGCATAGAAATGAGGCGAGAGAGTAGGATCAGTATTGACCGGGGGTTCTTGAGAGGACCTGTAAATTGGATCCTCCGAAAAAGGGATCAGGTCCTCTAGTAGGTTCCCCAGTAGCACTATCCTATGCCAATGGTTCAATAGGCACAAGCTTCCTACCTTCTGCCAAGGTTTTAGACTCTTCCCCCTGAGGCTCAGACCCATCCTCACCTCCTTCGATAACAACCCCTTCACCAACTATGAATAACATGTTTTCTATTGCTTGTTTCTCTTGTAAATCCATGGAAAACACAGGAGAAGAAGGAGTGTTTCTTGTGGACTCAAGATTAGGAACTGTCTTTGTTGAGTCAGCATCCTCAGAATCAATAATTTGGTCTATATTTGAGCCTTTATCCATAGGAAGACTGGAGATTTCCTGATTTTTCCTCTTCATCAACAGTAACCTTTTCACCCAGCTTTTCTGGCGAGGCATGAGGAGAACTCGTAGCCACAAACCTTTTAGGAGTTGAGATTTTGTGACTCTGATGAGAACCAGAACTCGATTGGTAGGAGAGGAAACTAAGTGTGGGGGTGACTCTGCCCTAGGGTTTTGGCTAGTAGTAATGTAGAGTGAGGAGTCTAACATTGGTGTTTTAACTAGTGAGGACTCAATGCGGGTATTACTTGGAACACTCGAGATTTTGTGATTTTTAGCCATGGTGAGAAGTGATGAGTTGAAGAGGAGGGATTGGTAGTTTTAAGAGAGAAAGAAGAAGGAAGGTTTTGAAATTTGATGTGAGGAGTTGTGACAGTAATGTATATATTTAAGATGGATAAGAGACCGGTTAAGAAAGGGTGGCAGTTTTTGGAGTCGGGTAATGGGTGAGACGTTTGGGTTCAAAAGACGCATAGAAAAGAAACTGACACACTGATGACGTGGAACATGTTTTAACCACCCAAAATTGTGCATGAGAGAATAGAGAAACTACTAACCTGTGTCAGGAGTACTAGGTTCCTTTATGGATCTTGCACTTGTAAGCTTTGCCCTTTTTACCAGCGTGCACTGCATTAACTGCTTATTTGCTCTATAATCATCATGCATGTCTACTTGTAATGGTATAGAGATGAGTTAGAATTTTCTAGAAAACACTTTTTAGCTAATTTTACCTGGACATTTCTTTTATATCCAATCATCGAGGGACCAGGTTCTCAGTTGGGTTTTATCAATCCAGTGCCAGGCGATTTCTTTCAAAATGTTCTCTGCTTAAGGCCTTGGTGAATATATCAACAATCTGATCTTCTGTGCTGCAAAATTTCCTGCAGATGAGCCCCTTTTCAACATTCTTTGAGGAAGTGATGATGCACATCAATGTGCTTGGTTCTCTTATGTTGGACTGGATTTTTGGCCATATTGAGTGCACTTGTATTGTCGCACATGAGGGGAACACAGTCATAGAACACTCCAAAGTCTTCCAACTATTTCTTGATCCACAGCAATTGAGCACAACATGAAGTAACTGCTACATATTCCTCTTTTGCAGTTTAGAGTGCCACCGAGTTTTGCTTCCTTGTACCCCATGAGATTAGACAAGAACCCAGGAAATGTGCCATTCCATACGTTTTTTTCCTGTCCACCAGATATCCTACGTAATGAGCTTCAGCATACCCAACAAGATCAAAGTTGTCTCCTGAGGGATAGTAGAGAACCAAGTCCTGCGTTCCTTTGAGATATCTCAATATTCTCTTGGCAGCCTTCAGATGAGATTCCTTTGAATTATATTGAAACCTTACACAGAGATCCACACTGAACACAATGTCTGGTCTACTTGTAGTGAGATACAAGAGTGACCATATGATCCCTCTATACATGGTATGATTTATAGGGAAACCAGGTTCATCCATGTCTAGACGAGTAGTTATAACAATAGGAGTGTCAATAACTTTTTGATGCTTCTATGTCAAACCTTTTCAGCAGCTCCTTGATGTACTTCTGCTGACTTATCAATGTTCCCTTTTGAGATTGCTTCACTTGAAGTCCCAGGAAGAAATTTAATTCTCCCATCATACTCATCTCGACTCACTCCCCATGAGTTTTGCAAACTCTTCACAAAGAGAGTCAAATGTGGCTCCAAAATGATATCATCGACATATACTTGAACAATGAGCGGGTTCCTCCTTCGTTTCTTCAGGAAGAGAGTGTTATCAATTTTCCCTCTTGTAAAGCCATTTTCTAGAAGGAATTTTGACAACCTTTTATACTAAGTCTGAGGAGCCTGCTTTAGCCCATACATCGCCTTGTCCAGTTTGAACACATGCTCAGGTTGCTTGTCATTCTCAAATCCAGGTGGTTGCTTGATATAAACTTCTTCTTTTAGGAAGCCATTCAGAAATGCACTTTTGACACCCATTTGAACAATGTGAACTCCACATGTGATGCAAAGGCAATAAGGATTCTGATAGCTTTCATTCGAGCAACTGGACAAAATGTTTCATCATAGTCAATCCCTTCTTCCTAATTATAGCCTTGAACTACCACCCTTGCCTTATTTCTTGTTGTACTTCCAAACTCATCAAGTTTGTTCCTGAATACCCACCTGGTTCCTATAACAGTTCGATCTGCAGGTCGAGGAACCACGTGCCATAGTTTGTTCATTTCAATATGATTCAGCTCCTCTTACATGGCATTGACCCAATCTGCATCTTTTAATGCTTTTTTGATATTTTTGGGCTTTATTTGAGAAAGGAAGGCTGAGAAGGCAAGTGAGTTTCTAGATTTTGACCTGGTTTAAATTCCTGAGTCGAGATGAGTGATTATGTTGTCAAGGGGGTGTGAACTTTTGTGCTTCTAATTTGGTACCTGAATCTCATTGGTAGAAGACCCAGGTATGCCTGACTGAGGTTCTTGGCCGCTTCTTGTTTTAGCAAGTAGAGTACCGTGGACTGCATCAATAACTCTGTTTTCAGCTTCAGTTGTTGTGATCATGGGACCAGGTTCCTCTCCAATGGATGGAGATATAGTTTCATCATCTTCACTAGATTGCTTGACGTGACTCATTATCTCTGCCTTTCCATTTGCCATGTCAATAACTTCACCTAGAACAAATAAAGGTTCTCTATCTTGATCAACACGTCTGTCCTTCTCACAGGAGAGGTGAGATTCATCAAAGATCACATGTACACTCTCCTCAACATATTGAGTCCTTTTGTTGTATACTTTGTAAGCTTTGCTTTGATATGAGTATCCCAGAAATATTCCTTCATCACTTTTGGCATCAAATTTTCCAAGAGCTTCCTTGCCATTATGAGGACGAAGCATTTGCAACCGAAAGTCCTTAGATGAGTCAACTTGGGCTTTCTTCCATTCAATAGTTCATATGGAGTTTTGTTCAGAAAGGACCTGATCATGCACATGTTCACCAAGTAGCAAGCAGTATTGACAGCTTCTACCCATAAATTCTTTGCAATCCCACTGTCAATCAATATTGTACTTGCCATATCTTCAAGAGTTCTATTCTTCCTCTCCACAACACCATTTTGTTGAGGTGTTCTGAAAAATTGTGAGTGATACCATTTTCAGTATAGAACTCATCAAATTTGGCACTGTCAAACTCTGTCCCATGATCAAACCTGATGCAAGCTACATTATTTCCCATCTTCACTTGAATCTTTTTGATGAAGGCAACAAAAACTTCAAAAGTTTCATCCTTGGTTCTAAGAAACAAAGTCCAGGTGAATCTGGAGTAGTCATCAACTATCCTCTGCTTGTCACTCTCATAGGCCCACATAGATCCGTGTGAAGAAGATCAAGTGGCCTTTAGGTACTTACTTCCTTTTTGGGCTTGAATGAGGATCTGACTTGCTTCTCTTTTATACATGCATCTTACACACTTTGTGATCCTTGAAGCTTGACTTGCGCAGACCACGAACCAAGTCCTTCCTGACCAATTTGTTCAACAACGTAAAGCTTGCATGACCCATCCTCATGTGCCATAATTCAGCATCATCATCAAAAACACATAGACAGTTGAGATCATCATTCTACAGATACTCAAAATCAACAACATAGATATTTTTGTATCGTTTTGCCACTAACACCCCTCACCAGTCACGAGGTTTGTGATTGCACATATTTTTAACAAAAAATCCACCTTGTTTCCCTTGTCACAGATCTGGGAAACACTTAGCAAGCTGTAGTTCAATCCGTTCACGTAGTACACATTTTTGATTGAGTGAGAGAGAGACTTCCCAATCCTTCCAACTCCCAGAATGTATCCTTTCTTACCATTTCCAAAGGATACACTCCCTCATTGCAGGGCCTTAAGTGAAAGGAAATCATTTGTACTTCCAGTCATATGCTTTGAGCAACTGCTATCCATGTTATATTGTAGGCTGCTCCCTTTCACTATTCCTTGCACAAGAAAATCAGGAGTTAGACTTAGGAACCCAAATGAGTTTGGGTCCCTTGTAATGAGGAAAAGGGTGAATTAGGGCTCTTTTGGTCCAAGCAAGCATATTACAGTTTTTATGTGAAGGACCAAGTTCCTTAGCAGTAGTTATTTTTTCAGCAAAGACGCTATTTTTCTATTGATATTGGAATCTGTCCTTACACGTTTCCTTAAATTGTCGGTGTTACTACAATGAGTGCATAGCCAATTGTCAGGTACAATGACATACTTGCTATGAGGGTTGTAGGGAGTCTTCTTCCTTTGAAACCCAATTCCCTACCTGTTTCCCCCCATTGTTTGTGTACATGGCAGTGATAGCATCAGAGGACCAGGTCCACTTGAGTGATATTTCAAGATCACTCTTAACTCTTCCTAGTTCTTCCTGAAGTTTTTTTATTTTTTCTCAAGATTAACACACAGACTAGATTTCACTGATTCCAACTCATTTTCAAGCTTAAGATGTGCCTCACTTGTAAACTCCTTTCCCTTTTGACTGTTCCCAGGCCTATTATCCATTTTAAGTTCCTCAATTGTTTCCTTTAGGTCCACTACCACCACTAATAGGTCATCTGTCTCATGCTCAATGTTAGCAACTCTCTCAATTAAGACTTATTTTTCCTTTCTGACACACTCAATGGTCTCTTTTAGATCTACCATAATAACTATTAGATCATCCCTCTAATGTTCTATATTTGCAATTTTTTCATCTAAGGCTTCCTTTTCTTTTTCCAGGTTCTTAATTGTTTCCTTTAAATCAACCACAACGATTACTAGGTCATCTCTAGACTGGTCTGCTTCTCCTAATTCCACAGTTAAAACATCTTTATCATTTATAAGACTATGATAATCATCAATTAACACATTTGTCAAAGACATGGGTTTTTTAGGAGAGTAAGATTTTAGATTTCTCTAAACATCCAGAAAATTTACCTCATCATCGTCTTTATCTTCATCTTCATCATCATCAGACTGAGCCATCAAGGCAAAGATTGAGTCATACTCAGTTGCTTCACTTTCTACTGCCATCATTGAACTATCATCATGATCATTTTCTTCTTCAGATTCGCTGGAGGAGTCTCCCCATGCAGCAAGAGCTTGCTTCACAACATTGTCAGCGACATTTTTCCTCTTCAAGCATTTATTAGGAACTAGGTTCCTCTTGGCTATTTTGTCAAAGTTATTTTTTATTGATCTTGCTTTACGAGAGGGCAATCCTTGATGAAGTGTCCTGGCTTGCCACATTTATGGCAGAGGTCATAATTTTTTGGCTTGCTAGAACTACCCCTTTTTGGAATGCCTCCATTCCTGCGAACCATTTTCTGGAATCTTTTTGTCAAATAAGCCATATCACCATCCTCACCACTTGAATCATTGTTATCTGTCTTGAGGACCAGGTTCTTCTCCTTTTTGGGCTCTCTTCTTTCATTGTCCTTCTTCTTCTTCTTCTTCTTCTTTTTCATTTCATATGTTTTCAAATTTCCAACAAGTTCATTTATGGTCAGCGCCTGCAAGTTCTTTGCCTCTGTGATAGCGTTCACCTTACTTTTGCAGGACCTGGGTAGGACACTGAGAATTTTTCTGACAAACTTGTTTCTTGGAATGATTTCCCTAAGAGAGTGGAGCTCATTGATGATATAGGTGAAGCAAGTATGCATATCTTGAATAGATTCATCGTCCTTCATCCTGAAGAGCTCGTATTCAGTTGTAAGCATGTCAATATTTGATTGCTTGACCTGTGTTGTTCCTTCATGAGCTGTCTGAAGAGCTTCCTAGATTTCTTTTACTGATTGGCATGCCGATATCCTATTATATTCATCAGGACCAATGCCACAAACAAGAATTTTCTTTGCACGAAAATTCTTTTCTATGGACTTTTGATCAACGTTATTGAATTCCTTCCTCGTTTTGGGAATGGTTACAGCTGGATCGCCAACAATCTTTGTAGTAACAAAGGGTCTATCACAAATAACATCCCAAAGCTCGGAGCCTTCAGCCATTATAAAGTCATGCATCCTAGTCTTCCACCATCCATAATATTGGCTGTTGAACCTTGGTGGTCTGTAAGTAGACTAGCCTTCTTCGAAGTTTGGCGGAGCAGCCATGAGGTGTTAGCCTGATAGAAAGAACCCGCTATGATACCAATTGATAGAATTTAAGGGTCCACCAAACTATATAACTAGGTTCTCTATTAGTTTCCACAGAACGCACGCACACTGCTGTAAGTAAATGACGCATAAGAGTTTTACGTGGAAAATTCTCAGCTCAACGGGATTAAAAACCATGCCCTACCCTTGTAGGATTTCAACTTCACTACCGAGCAACTTTAGATTACAACCTATGTAACCTAGGAATTAACCTCTTAATTTCTCACTAACTTGTAACACTCTATTACAAGTCACTTTGTAATGACTTTATTACTAAGACTTTACAACTCGACTAACTCTAGCCAAGACACAAACACAAGGGTTTATGATTTATAAAGGATTTCCTACACAATGCTTTTAAGTAAGCTAAGTAGGAATTACAAGTAAGAGCTTTTACAAAGTTACAACTCAACTAAGGACATATAATAACTTGATATGGGGAACTGGTCCATAGCAGTGTTGTTCTTTGTTCTTGATGCATTTGAGAATCATTTTCTGGATGGTCAATCACCGTGAGAGTGCTTGAGTAAATTCTTTAAGTATTCAAGTGATTTATTTTACCCTCCTTGATTTAATAATTTATTTGTGATATTGTAAGCACGTAATTTTTGTCCTATATGAATTATTCCAACAAATTCAAAACAAAATAATTTCTTTCAGTGTTTACAACTTTGTTGGATTTTGTGGCATTTTTGTTAATTATTTGCATTTGTCTGTGCACGTTTATTTTATTTAATTCATGAAAATACAAAAATATCATGCACTGCATTAAAGATTTAATTTTATATTTTTTAGATTAATTAGTAAATTAGTTTATTTTATAAAAAAATGAAAATCACAAAAATAGTTCATTTTGCATTTTAACTTTTTAATTTTGAATTGTATAGTTTTCTTTAAATTTAGGATTTAATTAATTATTGTAAATATCATGATGAGTGATTAATCTAATTGGGTAGGTTAATTTAGTTTTAAAAAAATTATTAATTTATTTAGGTTTTATTTTAATTTTGAAAAAGAAAAGAATTTTGAAATTGAAAAAGAAAAAGAAAGAAATAAAAGAAAATCCAAATTTAGGCCGTTACAATTGATTTTCCCCAGGCCCAAGTGTTAAACACCCATTACCCGTTAAAATTGGCCCAAACCCGTCCCAAAACCCGGGTCCAACCTGGTCCGCCCCCCTTTATCAAAACGACCCCGTTTCGTTGACGATAGATCAGGACCGTCGAGGTTTGTTGATTGCACGGTCCCGAAGCTTGGATCACTTGATATTTAAGTGTCCAAACGTGCCCCCTACCCCCTCTCATCTCTTTCACCAGACTCTCATGATTCCCGCCGGAACCGCCGGCGGCGGTGCTCTGATCGACCCCAAATTTACACCAAATGTTCCCCTCCACCACCCCATCCCAGATCTCCGTTCAGTTTCCTTCAAATATACCCAGAACCTCTCGAATCTCAGTTTATAGGTCGAAACCCTAGCGCCGCCACAGTTTCTCCGGTGGCGCCGCCGCCTCTGTTCAACCCCAAATTGACACCCTAGGACCGTCTTCCCTCCCTCATTCCAAATCCTCACTCTGTGTCCTTCAAATCACCCAGGAACTGTTCGAATCTTAAATCCAAATAAACCCCTGATTCCCAAGAGGTCCCCTGTTCGTTTCTGCTTGAAGATTTGGGTTCGTTTCGAGGTTATTCGTGTGTTCTTATTAAGAACACACGATTAGCATCGTAGCAGGCCAGAAAATCCGAAGAGTTTGAAGGTTCAAATCCCATTCCTCAAATCGCTCGAGTCCTAGTAGGTAATCTCGTTCTGTTTTCTTTGTTTAAATTAGTTTTCTTTCTGTTTTTCCCTCTACCCGTTTCTCTGTTTCTTCTTTTCTCCAGGATTCTTATTTATTTTATTTTTTTTATTTCTTGTTTCCATTCAGTCGTGCATGTTTAGTTTTGGAAATTGTTTTAGTCATTTTGGTTAGTGTCTGTTTAGCAAGACATTTAGTTAACTGGTTAATTGTGAAAATGTTCCTTGGGCCTACGATTTGTTTGAGCTTGCATATTTTATTCTGCTCATTAGTTCTACCTGTAGTTCTTGTGTTGGGGCTTTTGAATTAGAATATGGTCCAAGGGGAAGGGATTGGCCCAGTTTTGAATTGGAACCTTGGGTCAGATTGACCCCAACTCATTTGAGTTCAAGGTAAAAATAGGGCAATTAAGGGTTAGTTTGGGTAAAAGACATAGGGAATCTCTGAGTTAATTGCTAAGAAGTTGCCTAGAAGCTGCAGAATGTGCTAACTTGATCCACAAGTCAGTAATTCGGGGGCCCTTTAAGCAAAAAGAAAAACTGAAAAGGACTAAAATGAAATAAACTAAACCCCAAAGCTGCCCTAGTGACTTGTTTATAAAGTCTTAGTTACTTGCAGCTCAATTCAGATTTTTAAGAGCTAAAGAATCTCTGAAAATTCTAGACAAAAAAAATTTTCAAAAAAAAGGTACTGTTCTATTGAGTTCTATTGCTAACTTCTGAAGTTTTCATGATAATACAACAAGCCCTGATTAGATGACCTTAGAAATGAATTAAAATCAGCCTGGTTTGAAGTTTTCCTGGTCTATTGGTTGGATCGAATTGGTTTCTGGTTGTTTATTTCAATTTCTGGGTTTGAAATTTGATTTTTGGAGCTGATGACTAGTTCTGTTGATTTGCTTTGCTGCTGACCCTTACTCTTGTTACTGCGTTGCTGATCTTCTTACCCTTTCTTACTTGTGCTCTCAGGTACCTATTTAACTCTTCTCAATGTAAAAACCTTGTGATATGGAAATCTTAAAGACTTGAAGCATGTTGGCCATTTGTTCTCATTGTAGGAGTTAATTTGTCTTTGTTTTGAGACTTTAGTTTGAATATATTCATGTTTGTATGTTGATCAGTGACACTGCTCTTTGGGGGTTGAGTCTGATTTGAAATAGACATGAGGTTCAATTTGGTCGAATGTGCTGTAACCTGAAAACCAGTGATGTATAAATAGACTTTGTCCTGATATTTATGTTTTGAATCTGCCTGAAAGCTTAAACATTATATTCGTTTAGTTGAGTCAGTGATGAAGTTCTTCATATAACTTTGAGCAGCAACTCGTTTAATTATATGGTTGAATGACCAAAATCAGTAGATATGGTTGCCCCTGTGCATGAATAATATGATTAACTATGTTGTTATGAGGTTTAAATTGTTAAATTCCACCGCCTATTGTTAGTAATCAGAATTGGAACTCACGAGTGCTTCCATGATAAAATCATTAATGGGTGTTATCTAACTGATTAATGATGAGTTAAAAATGATTCCCAAGCTTGCTTGTATAGGTACTAATCCTGTTCTTGGCTGACGTTGTAGGGACTCGATGTTGGGCCTTGACTCAACAGCTGCATGGCTCCAAATTTGGGCTTACCTTGAGGCCCAGTTCGGAAAGTTGCTTTGAATTAGCGTCGGGCCTTTTCTTTCGTTTGGGACACCAACCCTGTCGGGTTGGCCCAAACCCTTTATGCAACGAATTAATTTTCCCTCACATAAATCTTCTTAGTTCGTTTAAATGGAACCTTTAACTACATTTAGTGTTAATTAATTAAGCCCCCTTAACTAGATTGAAGGGGAGCCACGTTAGATTATACGAATAGTTTGTGGCCCCTTCGAAATTTAGTCTGAATTTCCCTTTAAAATAGGATTCTAGGCGTTCCAAGACCAATAAAATCTCAAATGTTTGCCCCTCGTTTAATTATTTTTCCTCAAAATACTTAGAACTCGAGGTGCGCCACATAACAAATTTCCATGGCTCTCGCAAAGCTAAAAATGCATAGTTGCTGTAGGCGCATTGTTTTAATAAAATTACTTTCCTAAATTCGGGTGCGTATTTCATGTGACCGAATTCAATTTCTTAATAATGTTGAATAAAAATATGTCGCGGATAGCGGGTGCATTTCATGTGGCGTGATCCAAAGGCATGTTTTAGACGACGTTAAATCTTCCTTAAAAATGAATAAAAGCTGTTAAAAGTTAAAATTTGCACATAGGTTCATAATTGTTTAACATCAAATAATTTAGCTAAATATAACAGTTGAGCGACCGTGCTAGAACCACAGAACCTGGGAATGCCTAATACCTTCTCCTGGGTTAACAAAATTTCTTACTCGGATTTCTGGTTTGCGGACTGTTAAACAGAGTCATATTTTTCTCAATTCGGGATGTAACCGGTGACTTGGGACACCAAAAATCTCCAAAGTGGCGACTCTGAATCTTTATAATAAATCCCGTTTCGATTGTCCCTTAATTGGAAAAACTCCTTTATACCCTTTACGAGGGTGTAGTAAAAAGGAGGTGTGACAGCTCTGGCGACTCTTTTGGGGAAAGATGATCCGATGGGCTTTCCCGATCAACACTTCCAGCCTCGACATCGTCCCCATGGATATCCTGATGCACCAGATGATTCTCCCCAATGCCACTTCTCTCCACAGAACTCCCAAAATCTTACATCACTCTCTCAGTACCCAGCTCCACAAAATGCCTATCCACTCCCACGAGCCTATCAAAAACCCCCTGGATCAAGTTTCCGGCCCAATCAAGTATTTAAGAATGAGAGGTTGCTGAAAAAAGAAAAGGCTTTCACCCTATTGGGAGTGTCATATGCTAGTTTGTTCAAAACGTTGAAGCAATTGGACATGTTAAAGCCGATTCATATAAAAATGCCAAACCCTCTGTCAAAGAAGTTTGATTTTTCTCAAAGGTGCGCATATTGATCAGATGACCCGGGGCATGACATAGAGAAGTGTTAGAATCTGAAGAAAGCAATTCAGAAACTTATTGATGCAGGTGACATTGTCGTGCAAAATCCAGATGCAGCAAACACTAGCCAAAGTCCATCGCCTATTCGTAATGATACGCATATGGTGAGTATGATTTGTTTTGAAGAGGAATATGGAAATTCTTTTGAGATCCTCGAAGGTCCACGCGCTGTGAAGTTTTCAGTGCTATCAGAGGTTGATCTTAAGAACGAGCCAGCAAAGGGAACCCAAAAGCAATTTGTTAAGAACAATGTGATGGAAGTTTGTGAAGGTCCTAGTAATGTTGATGCAGAATTTAGTGGTTAAGATGCCGAGCTTGGCAATTGGAAAGACGCTTCTGTCTTGGTTAGCCAGGGAGGAGTTTTGGTAGTTTATTTTGTTGTCCTTTCTGTTGTCCGGGTTATTTCAGGGTTGTAATCCAGATACTGTCTTATGACTCAAACCCTTCTATCTTTTTAGTTTGCTTAGTTTGTTTAGTCATAATAGCCCGTTTAGTGTTGTCTAAGTTTGTTCTAGGTTTGAAACCCAGTTTAGTTTGTATGTGTCATTGTCTAAACCCTTTCACCATCTGTCTAATGCCATTTTCTGTTTTCCGTGACTTCTAGTCATTTTCGTTTAGCTCTCTTTTCATTTTATAGTTCTTTTCCTATTGACTCTAGTGACGTGACATGCACGCGTAATTCTCAGCCTGGTTTTAAAAGTCAGTTTAATCACGAAGCAATGAAACAATGTTGAAGATGTAGGGACATTTGAGGGAAATAAGTAAAGGCATTTTGAGATCACTTCAAGCCCGAATTGTGTGAAACTGGGGCAGATAGAACATAAAGAACCCCTATTGAAATGCATCCTACCGCATCAATTTGAAGATAAAAGCAAGTTTGCCCCAAATTTGTAGGGGTCGTTTGTGGTAATGAGAGTGAGAGTGTTTTCCAATGGTGCTTTGTATATAACAGATGTAGAAGGCAAATGTGTGGATACGGTCATCAAGTCTGGAGCAATCAAAATATGTTACGAATGTTTTCCTTGGTTTTTTTAATTGTGTTGTTTGTACCTGACATGTTTTGAAGATTGGAAGGACGAAGACATTTTGTTTTGCTATCTAAACACTTTATCCCTTGTCACCCCTTTTGAGCCTTATTTTTTTTTTCATACCCCTCTTTCGGAATCAGTAGCGAATATTAGAAACACAAGCGTGAAAGATAAGAAAGAAAGAAAGAAAAAGAGAAAGAAAAGAAAAGAAAAAAAGAGAAAAAAAGAAGAAAAGAGAAAAGAAGAAGAAAAATAATAAAAAGAAAAAGAGAAAAAAAAGAGAAGAAAAAACACAACAACAAAGTAATTTCTATGACATGAACTACGTTCGACCTGATTCCATTTAAGGATACGTAGGTAGCCTCATGGTTCGGTCTCATCAAAATAAAAATCCAAAAGTCCCCAAGCAAGAAACTAGGGCAGAAGTTGTGGTTGTTATAAGAAATCTGATTCCGAAAGTTGTAATTTTGAACCCCTGTGAATTGTTTTTGAGCCTTTGACATCCTTTCTTTTTAACCATATCTAAAAGCCCATGTTACGGTCCAAAGAAAGACCTTCCGATTAGTCTATGAGAGAGGACAAGTCAAGCAAGAAGAGGTAATTCATATCAGGAGCAATACTCTGGCCCAAGCAGAAAAATAATAAAAATGAGAGAGTCTTATTGGTGAAAACCCTCACGGGCACTGTAGGGCGACGAGAGCTGAGAGAAATCCAAAAATGAGAGAGTCTTATTGGTGAAAAACCCTCGCGGGCACTGTAAGGCGATGGTAAGTTCAGAGAAAGAACAGAATGAGAGAGGCTTGATGGTGAAAACCCTTTGGGCACTACAAGTCGAATAAGGATTGTGAATCAGATTGGATAATCGGAGCATTGAATTCCAGTTTCATGGTTCAGGGGTATAACAAGAGTTGAACATCAGACTTGTTTGACAGATTACGCCACTTAATAAACATGTGCATGTCATGGTCATTAGAGTTGGTATCCACATCTGATAGGTTTTTACTTTGTAGTTTTCTTGTTATGAATCATCTCTTTCCTTTGTCCTTTACTCTGTTCCTTTTGTCATGCTTACTTCTTCTTCCTGAGTCGGTTTGGTCAAAATAAGTGAAAAATGACTTCAAAATTTGTCACCAGTTTTCCAATGGCACAAAACGGGATCTGATCAGTACATCACTGTCATAAGTTAGGAAAGAACAACAAACACACTGAGTTGGTAACAATCAACATGCTTTGGGGTCCATCAGAAATACAAAGGTTTGGTATATTTCAATTCGTGAACAGTGCAACAGATAGAGGATGTTGGGTGAACGGGTCAAAGGTATTCTCTATGATGAGATCAACAAAGAAAGTGTTTAACCAGTAACAAGCAAGGTATTCCAAGCCAAAATTAAAGTTATCGTGACAAGTAAGGGAACAATAGACTTCAAGGCCAAGGCCAGTGATTTAAGTCAGGAAGGAACATCATGCGCACTAAGTGGATGGCAATTAACGTGCTTTGGAATTCATGTCAACACAAGAGCATGATGCAACAGATGGAGGGTGTTAGATGGACGGATCAAAGGTATTTTCTGTGAAATACAAAGGTTGGTAAATGTCAGTTCATGAGCAATGCAACAGAAAAAGGGAATTGGGTCTGAACGATGAAAAGGTATTTTATGTGATAAGGATGACAGAGAAAATAGTTAGTCCAAAAGCAAGAAAGGTCCTCGAGTGGAAATCGGTTATCATGGGAAGTGAAGGAGCAATCGCCCTCAAAGTCAAGGCCACAAACCAACCACCACATTTTAAACTGACAATATTTTTCTTTGATTGAAATAGGGGCAGAAAACTTCGTTTGTTTCGGAGAAACCCTCCGCAAGGAAAAGCAAGCACCAGACAGGTTTGACCGTAAACTTTCAGGACCCTCCTGGAAAATGGGACATAGTTTAAATGTTCAGAAATAGCATAATCTAGCATAAATTCATCCCAAAGGAATATAAGTTGGCTTAAAAGTTTGCATGTTCAAGATAGGATTCAATTAGGAGTTTTCAGGACCCTCTTGGATAATGGGACTTAGCTTTAAAATTTCGATTAGATAGCAACATTTAGCGTAAAGTTTGATGTAGGGTATTATAATTCAGCCATAAAAGTTGTCACTCTTAAGATAAAACTTGACTTTTGATTTTCAGGACCCTCCTGGATAATGGGGAGTAGTTTAAGACCTTCTTAGATAACAAGATTTAAAAGAAATCACACCTATAGAAGACATAACTTAGATTTTAAAAATTGTCGTTTAGTTAAAAGTTATCTGGACCTCCTGAATAATGGGATCTAGCTTTCAATTCTTAGTAATACTTGGTAATATGATTTAGTTTTACACTCACATCTGTGCCCAGCCACCAAACTGGGGCAGAAAACTTTTTATTGTTTTGTCTATTTTGAAGTCAGGAGACCGCCTGGAGAGCAGGGAATATATTTCAATGTTGAAGTCAGAAGCCCGCCTGGAGAGCAGGGAATACTTTCAAGTTCAGCAGTCAGGAGCCCGTCTGGAGAACAAGGGAGCACAATTTAGGTTTTAGCTTTCAAATTCTGTGTTTTGTCTATTTTGATGTTAGAAGCCCGCCTGGAAAGCAGGGAATGCATTTCAAGTTGAAGTCAGGAGCCCGCCTGGAAAGAAGGGAATACTTTCAAGCTTAGCAGTCAAGAGCCCGCCTGGAGAACAAGGGAGTACAATTCAAGGTTTGATTTTCAAAATTTTTATTGATGTTCGACAATGTGGTTCGTTTTACACGTGGGCCCATATACTCAAACTCGGGCAGAAAATTTTCTTTGTTTTATCTGTGTTAAAGTCAGGAGCCCACCTGGAGAGCAGAGAATACATTTCAAGTTGAAGTCAGGAGCCCGCCTGGAGAGCAGGGAATACTTTCAAGTTGAAGTCAGGAGCCCGCCTGGAGAGCAGAGAATACTTTCAAGCACAGCAGTCAGGAGCCCACCTGGAGATCAAGGGAATACATTTCAAGATAAAAGTCAGGGCCCGCCTGGAGAGCAGGGAATACTTTCAAATGCAGCAGTCAGGAACCCGCCTGGAGAGCAGGCAATGCTTTCAAATGTTGCAATCAGGATCCACCTGGAGAGTAGGGAATACTTCCAAATGCAGCAGTCAGGAGCCCACCTGGAGAAAGGGAAGCATCTCAGTTTACAATTCAAGGCGGCAACAAAGGAATTTTACCAAGAGAATACAAGACAACAAGGCAACAAGAAACACAAGAGCAAGTGTGAAGATCTAGATAGGATTTTGTAAATCATAGATCATAGTCTAGTCTAGATTCTTTTATTTTTGACATGGTGTAATAAGGAGTTCAGTAAGCAGTAGCAGCAACAACAGCAACAGCGAAATCACAGCTTCATGGTAGTCCCAACAACCAAAAATTCTAGAACTACACTAACCTGATTCCTTTTTAGCCAAGGATATGTAGGTAACCTCGGAAGCAAGGTGCGGTCAAATCTTTCAAAGAATTCTTCCCGCGGAGTACTCAAACGGACAAAAATCGCTCGTATCCGCTCACTTTATCTTTGCACGAAAACTCTTCGTGTTTCCGGGCAAAGAGGGGCAGCTGTGAGCACGTGATTTTTGCCCTATATGAATTATTCCAACAAGTTCAAAACAAAATAATTTCTTTCAGTGTTTGCAACTTTGTTGGATTTTGTGGCATTTTCTGTTAATTATTCGCATTTGTCTGTGCACGTTTATTTTATTTAATTCATGAAAATACAAAAATATCACGCACTGCATTTAGGATTTAAATTTATATTTTTTTAGATTAATTAGTAAATTAGTTTGTTTTATAAAAAATGAAAATCACAAAAATAGTTCATTTTGCATTTTAACTTTTTAATTTTGAATTGTATAGTTTTTCTTTAAATTTAGGATTTAATTAATTATTGTAAATACCATGATGAGTGATTAATCTAATTGGGTAGGTTAATTTAGTTTAAAAAAATTATTAATTAATTTAGGTTTTATTTTAATTTTGAAAAAGAAAAGAATATTGAAATTGAAAAAGAAATAGAAAGAAATAAAAGAAAATCTGAATTTGGGCTGTTACAATTGATTTTCCCCAGGCCCAAGTGTTAAACACCCATTACCCGTTAAAATTGGCCCAAACCCGTCCCAAAACCCGGGTCCAACCTGGTCCTCCCCCCATCAAAACGACCCAGTTTCGTTGATGACAGATTAGGGCCGTCGAGGTTTGTTGATCGCATGGTCCTGAAGCTTGGATCACTTGATATTTAAGTGTCCAAACATGCCTCCCTACCCCCTCTCATCTCTTTCACCAGACTCTCATGATCCCCGCCGGAACAGCCGACCGGAAATCGTCTCCGCCGGCGGCGGTGCTCCGATCGACCCCAAATTTACACCAAATGTTCCCCTCCACCACCCCATCCCAGATCTCCATTCAATTTCCTTCAAATATACCCAGAACCTCTCGAATCTCAGTTTATAGGTGGAAACCTTAGCGCCGCCACTATTTCTCCGATGGCGCCGCCGCCTCTATTCAACCCCAAATTGACACCCTAGGACCGTCTTCCCTCCCTCATTCCAAATCCTCACTCTGTGTCCTTCAAATCACCCAGGAACTGTTCGAATCTTAAATCCAAATAAACCCCTGATTCCCAAGAGGTCCCCAGTTCGTTTCTGCTTGAAGATTTGGGTCCGTTTTGAGGTTATTCGTGTTTTCTTATTAAGAACACACAATTAGCATCGTAGCAGGTCAGAAAATCCGAAGAGTTTGAAGGTTCAAATCCCATTCCTCAAATCGTTCAAGTCCTAGTATGTAATCTCGTTCTGTCTTCTTTGTTCAAATTAGTTTTCTTTCTGTTTTTCCCTCTACCCGTTTCTCTGTTTCTTCTTTTCTCTAGGATTCTTATTTATTTTTTTTATTTTTATTTCTTGTTTCCATTCAGTCATGCATGTTTAGTTTTGGAAATTATTTTAGTCATTTTGGTTAGTGTCTGTTTAGCAAGACATTTAGTTAATTGGTTAATTGAGAAAATGTTCCTTGGGCCTACGATTTGTTTGAGCTTGCATATTTTATTCTGCTCATTAGTTCTACCTGTAGTTCTTGTGTTGGGGCTTTTGAATTAGAATATGGGCCAAGGGGAAGGGATTGACCCAGTTTTGAATTGGAACCTTGGGTCAGATTGACCCCAACTCATTTGAGTTCAAGGTAAAAATAGGGCAATTAAGGGTTAGTTTGGGTAAAAGACATAGGGAATCTCTGAGTTAACTGCTAAGAAGTTGCCTAGAAGCTGCAGAATGTACTAACTTGATCCACAAGTTAGTAATTTGGGGGCCCTTTAAGCAAAAGGAAAAGCTGAAAAGGACTAAACCCCAATGCTGCCCTAGTGACTTGCCTATAAAGGCATAGTTACTTGCAGCTCAATTCAGATTTTGAAGAGCTAAAGAATCTCTGAAAATTCTAGACAAAAAACTTTTTTTTTTAAAAAAGGTATTGTTCCATTGAGTTCTATTGCTAACTTCTGAAGTTTTCCTGATGATACAACAAGCCCTGATTAGCCGACCTTAGAAATGAATTAAAATTAGCCTGGGTTGAAGTTTTTTTGGTCCATTGTTTGGATCGAATTGGTTTCTGGTTGTTTATTTCAATTTCTGGGTTTGAAATTTTATTTTTGGAGCTGATGGCTGGTTCTGTTGATCTGCTTTATTGCTGACCCTTGCTCTTGTTACTGCGTTGCTGATCTTCTTACCCTTTCTTACTTGTGCTCTCAGGTACCTATTTAACTCTTCTCAATGTAAAAACCCTTTGATATGGAAATCTGAAAGACTTGAAGCATGTTGGCAATTTGTTCTCATTGTAGGAGTTAATTTGTCTTTATTTTGAGACTTTAGTTTGAATATATTCATGTTTGTATGTTGGTCAGTGACACTGCTCTTTGGGGGTTGAGTCTGATTTGAAGTAGACATGAGGTTCAATTTGGTCGAATGTGTTGTAACCTGAAAACCAGTGATGTATAAATAGACTTTGTCCTGATATTATGTTTTGAATCTGCCTGAAAGCTTAAACATCATGTTCGTTTAGTTGAGTCAGTGATGAAGTTCTGCATATAACTTTGAGCAGCAACTCGTTTAATTAGATGGTTGAATGACCAAAATCAGTAGATATGGTTGCCCCTGTGCATGAATAATATGATTAACTGTGTTGTTATGTGGTTTAAATTGTTAAATTCCACCGCCTATTGTTAGTAATCAGAATTGGAACTCACGAGTGCTTCCATGATCAAATCATTATTGAGTGTTATCTAATTGATTAATGATGAGTTAAAAACGATTCCCAAGCTTGCTGGTATAGGTACTAGTCCCGTTCTTGGCTGACGTTGTAGGGACTCGATGTTGGGTCTTGACTCAACAGCTGTAGGGATCAGAATTTGGGCTTACCTTGAGGCCCAGTTCGGAAAAGTTGCTTTGAATCAACGTCTGGACTTTTCTTTCGTTTGGGCCACCAACCCTGTCGTGTTGGCCCAAACCCTTTATGCAACGAATTAATTTTCCCTCATATAAATCTTCCTGGTTCGTTTAAGTGGAACCCTTAACTACATTTAGTGTTAATTAATTAAGCCCCCTTAACTAGATTGAAGGGGAGCCATGTTAGATAATACGAATAGTTTGTGGCCCCTTTGAAATTTTGTTTGAATTTTCCTTTAAAATTGGATTCGAGGCGTGCCAAGCCCAATAAAATCTCAAATGTTTGGCCCTCGTTTAATTATTTTTCCTCAAAATACTTAGAACTCGAGGCGCGCCACATAGCAAATTTTCATGGCCCTCGCAAAGCTAAAAACGCATAGTTGCTCTAGGCACATTGTTTTAATAAAATTACTTTCTTAAACTCGGGTGCGCATTTCATGTGACCCAATTCCAATTCTTAATAATGTTGAATAACAATATGTTACGGATCGCGGGTGCATTTCATGTGGCGTGATCCAAAGGCATGTTTTAGACGACGTTAAATCTTCCTTAAAAATGAATAAAAGCGGTGAAACGTTAAAATTTGCACATAGGTTCATAATTATTTAAAATCAGATAATTTATCTAAATATAACAGTTGAGCGACCATGCTAGAACCACGGAACCTGGGAATGCCTAATACCTTCTCCCGGGTTAACAGAATTCCTTACTCGGATTTCTGGTTCGCGGACTGTTAAACAGAGTCATATTTCCTCGATTCGGGATGCAACCGGTGACTTGGGACACCATAAATCTCCCAAGTGGCGACTCTGAATCTTTATAATAAATCCCATTTCGATCATTCTTTAAGTGGAAAAACTCCTTTATACCCTTTACGAGGGTGTAGTAAAAAGGAGGTGTGACAGCTCTGGCGACTCTGGGGAACGAACCCAGAATCTCTGGTTCAAGGTTCAAGAATTCTATCTTAGAATAATTGTTATAGTTGAATTTATCTATTATATGATTTTGTTACATGATTTGGGCCTAATGTGCTAATTGATTTCTTTTACCGCTTTGATATTCCATGAACTGTATATAAATTGTTGCGAAATCCCTCCTCTCTATGAGTCTTCTAAATCATGAAGAAGTGTGCACTTCATTTGACTTCTTTTCTGTTAGAGTCATATTCCAAATTTAGAACGAGGTTCGAACAAGTTGCAAAGCCGGTGAAGCTTCTGTATTCCCGGTACGCTGCCCCCTCGGCTCGAGCTGTCCGCTCGGGTAAGCCATGTCTAGAACAATAAACCCAGGTTTTGAACCTAGAAAAACAAGACCTCATGCCGGATCCCTAGTAGGAACGTTTGTTGCATCACGTGCATTTGACTTAGGGGACTCAACACAGGGGTTGGATCCGTCTAGGATAGGTGTACCCAAAATAACAGACCATCTTGATGCATCCTGTGTGCTACATGTTGCATTCCTTCAAGGGTAAAAGGGTCATTTGACGGACCAATGATAGTTGAGGGCAAAGAAAAAATGAAGAAAGAAAAAGAAAGAGAAAAAGAGAGGGTGAAGTGTGAAAATAAAGCAAGTAGGGTCTAGTTATGTTTTTTTTGTTACATTCTATTAAGAAAAAGAAAAAAGAGCATGGAAGCTTCAAATTTTTTTTGCACTTTTTATCATTTTTCAAAAATAAAAATAAATCGAAAAAAGAAAAGAAAATCCAAAAAGATTTTATATGTTTCATCATTTTTCAAAAAAAAAAAGAGAAGAAAAATGTATTTTCTATATGTCAGTTGTGTTTTTTATTCTCGCCCATATCCAATCTGCCCGAACTACGCATACCTGATTCTCGTCTTTCGGGGCGTGATACGTAGGCAACCCACATAGGGTTCGGTCTTTCTAGTAAATCTTAGGTTCTTGGCTTTGCGGGGTCTTAGCCAAATTTTGTACTTCTAGCCACCTTTTGGCCAAATAAGCCATTTTGCAAAAATAGCCTCAATCATGTCTTGCATGTGTCTTAAGGAATGTTATTGTCTCACATAGTGTTGGTTTAAGTTTTCTCATACATGTGTGGATCTACTTACCGGAGTTTGAGCATGACAGATACCCCAGGATCACTGCATTCAGAAGCTGCTCGAGGAGCCGTTTTATCAATTATTTTGTTTTATTTTCTAGTCCTGTATAGTTGTATTTAGTCTTTTAGGTGGTGTTAGAGTTTGTATTGCCTAGTTAAGTTTTCATAGTCTTTTGTTATTGTATTTCTTATTTTGCATTTGGAAATGTGATACAAGTCAAAAATCCAAAAAAAAAAAAAAGAAATTTTGCGTTTTTATATTTTTGTTATAAGTTTTCTTTAGAATATTAATTCTAGAAATGATAAAAAAAATTTCTTTGAGATTGTTTTTCCTTTAGGCAATTAATATCAAAATAAAAATTGTTTTTATATTTCCTTTACTATATTCGGACCAAAATTCAAAAAAAAGAAAATTTTCTTTTAGTACCTCTTTAAAAGTTTTCTTTAAGGCATTAATTCCAAAATCCAAAAAGATTTTCTTGTGAGGTGTTTCTTTGGGAAATTATTGAAAGATGAAAAAAATTTCTTTTTATTTTCATTGAAATTTTAGGATATTGTACATAGAAAAAAAAACATACTTTATCTTTTGTTAATTTTTAGAATTTTGAAATTCAAAAACAATTTTTGTCTTTTTCATTTCTCATTACGAATTTTTCTTCAGGGATATCAAATGAAAATTCAAAAAAAAAAGAGTCAAAAAATATCCTTCTCTCTTCTAGGATTTTTCTTTAATAGAGTATTTGTTTCAAAAAAAAAGAAAAAGAAAATCCGTTAAGCTTGAGTTTAGAATAGGTTATAGAACATTAAATCTAGAAAATTAAAAAAAAAGAGATTTGTTTCGTTTATTTCTTTTTCTCATCAGAGTAGTCATTAAGGTAAAAAGAAAATGAAAAAGAGAACGTTAGTTTGTTTGCTTTACTCCCGATCTTCCAGAACTACGCAAAGATCTGATTCATGCGGGGTCATGATACGTAGGCAACCTACATAGGGTTCGATCGAATCATTTTTTTATTAAAAGAATGTGAAAAAAAGGAAAAGAGAAAGAAAAAAAAAAGATAAGATGAGATCATGGGATGTAAGAAATGAGAGGGAAAAGAGCGATAATCAGAAAGAAAAGAGGAAGAAAAATGATCAAGCAAGTGTTGGAAAAGCAAAGAAAAGAGATGATTGAAATGAACAAATTGGGATGATGCCAACTGACCTTTGTACCCTCGAAGTCATTTTAGAACCAACAACTGTGGCTAGGTGCATTGCACATAAAGTGAGATTATCTTATGTTGATACTGGCATTCGAAAGCAGTTGGTTGAACAGGACAATGAGTTGGTTGAAGAGGTGAGGATGTTAAGACAACACATGGTAGACATGTATCAGGCTTGGATGACCGGAAAGGCACCACCCCCGCCACCACCTAGCTTCCTAAATACTACCCTTACCCGAACACCGGTCACAGTGCTAGATGATCCCCCATACTCTCCAGATTCACCCGCTTACCATGGCTTTCCCAACCACCCTAGTAGCTCCGTCACTCATTTTCCAATTACCTTCCCCAAAAAATGCCCTCCTGTCTTATCCACCATCCCCAACAATGAATATCCACTCAAAGCTCACGATGCCCAATATTACCCCTCAGAGGTTGCCCACAAAGTTCCCAACTCATATAAACAAAGCCCTCGGGATAAGTCGCATGTTGAAAATGAAAGGTTCCCAGGAAAAGAAAGGAAAGATGGGATACCCAGGAGGCTGAAAGGCATAGAACAATCCTTGAAAAACAAACAAGGAAGGGAAGACCAAGGTAGCATGACTTACAAAGAACTGTCTGTGTCCTCTGACGTTCGCCTACCCGTGGGGTTCAAAGTGCCAAAATTTAACTTGTATGATGGGTGTGGAGATCTGGTAGCCCACCTGAGGGTCTATTGTAGTGAAATGAGAAGCGTTGGAGAGAAAGATGACCCGATGATGACATATTTCAGTAAGAGCCTGACTGGGGCAGCTTTAGACTGGTATATTCGTCAAGATGTTGGTAAGTGGCCTACATTGGGTGACATGACTCAAGATTTTGTTCGATACTTTCAGTACAGATCAAGCGTTACCCCAGACCGCTCCTCCCTATCTAAAATGGAAAAGAAGCCGGAGGAAAGCTTCAAAGAATTTGGACCCAAATGGAAGGAGCAGGCTGCTCGAGTCAATACCCCGGTTGGGGAAGAAGAAATGGTTGAGCTCTTCCTAAAAGCCCAGGGGCCCACCTACTTCAGTCATTTGGTCTAGGCCTTGGGAAAGCCTTTCAATAATGTGTTAAAAATGGGGGAGATGGTAGAAGAGGGAATCAAATCATGTAAAATCATGAGTTGTTCGAAAGACATTCAGAACATCCCAGTAAGCTTGGGTGGAAGAAAGAGAAACAGAAAAGATGATCCGATGGGCTTTCCCAATCAACACTTCCAGCCTCGACATCGTCCCCATGGATATCCTGATGCACCAGATGATCCTCCCCAATGCCACTTCTCTCTACGGAACTCCCAAAATCGTACATCACTCTCTCAGTACTCAGCTCCACAAAATGCCTATCCACTCCCACGATCCTATTGAAAACCCACTGGATCAGGTTTCCGGCCCAATCAAGCATTTAAGTATGAGAGGTTGCTGAAAAAAGAAAAGGCTTTCACCCCATTGGGAGTGTCATATGCCAGTTTGTTCCAAAAGTTGAAGCAATTGGACATGTTAAAGCCGATTCATATAAAAATGCCAAACCCTCTATCAAAGAAGTTTGATTTTTCTCAAAGGTGCGCATATTGCTCAGATGCCCCGAGGCATGACATAGAGAAGTGTTGGAATATGAAGAAAGTAATTCAGAAACTTATTGATGCAGGTGACATTGTCGTGCAAAATCCAGATGCAGCAAACACTAGCCAAAGTCCATCGCCTGTTCGTAATGAGACGCATATGGTGAGTATGATTTGTTTTGAAAAGGAATATAGAAATTCTTTTGAGATCCTCGAAGGTCCACACGCTGCAAAGTTTTCAGTGCTATTAGAGGTTGATCTTAAGAACGAGCCAGCAAAGGGAACCCAAAAGCAATTTGTTAAGAACCATGTGATGGAAGTTTGTAAAGGTCCTAGTAATATTGATGCAGAATTCAGTGGTTAAGATACCGAGCTTGGCAATTGGAAAGACGCTTCTGTCTTGGTTAGCCAGGGAGAAGTTTTGGTGGTTTATTTTGTTGTCATTTCTGTTGTCCGGATTATTTCAGGGTTGTAATCCAGATACTGTCTTGTGACTCAAACCCTTCTATCCTTTTAGTTTGCTTAGTTTGTTTAGTCATAATAGCTCGTTTAGTGTTGTCTAAGTTTGTTCTAGGTTTGTAACCCTAGTTTAGTTTGTTTGTGTCGTTGTTTAAACCCTTTCACCATCTATCTAATGCCATTTTCTGTTTTCCGTGATTTCTAGTCATTTTCGTTTAGCTCTCTTTTCTTTTTATAGTTCTTTTCCTGTTGACTCTAGTGACGTGACATGCACGCGTAATTCTCAGCTTGGTTTTAAAAGTCAATTTAATCACGAAGCAATGAAACAATGTTGAAGATGTAGGGACATTTGAGGGAAATAAGTAAAGGCATTTTGAGATCACTTCAAACCTGAATTGTGTGAAACTAGGGCAGATAGAACATAAAGAACCCCTATTGAAATGCATCCTGCCGCATCAATTTGAAGATAAAAGCAAGTTTGCCCCAAATTTGTAGGAGGCCGTTCGTTGTATATAACAGATGTAGAAGGAGAATGTGTGGATACGGTCATCAAGTCTAGCGCAATCAAAAGATGTTACGAAAGTTTTCCTTGGTTTGCTTAATTGTGTTGTTTGTACCTGGCATGTTTTGAAGATTGGAATGACGAAGGCATTTTGTTCTGTTATCTAAACACTTTATTCCTCGTCACCCCTTTTGAGCCTTATTTATTTTCTTTCATACCCCGCTTTTGGAATCAGTAGAGAATATCAGAAACACAAGCGTGAAAGATAAGAAAAGGAATAAAGAAAAAGAGAAAGAAAAGGAAAGAAAAAAAAAGAGAAAAAAAGAAGAAAATAGAAAAGAAGAAGAAAAACAATAAAAAGAAAAAGAGAAAAAGCAAAAGAGAAAATAAAAAAAAAGAGAAGAAAGAGAAAAGAAAAAACACAACAACAAAGTAATTTCTATGACATGAACTACGTTCGACCTGATTCCTTTTAAAGATACATAGGCAGCCTCACGGTTCGATCTCATCAAAATAAAAATCCAAAATTCTCCAAGCAAGAAACTGGGGCAGAAGTTGTGGTTGTTGTAAGAAATCTGATTCCGAAAGTTGTAATTTTGAACCCATGTGAATTGTTTTTGAGCCTTTGACATCCTTTCTTTTTAACCCTATCCAAAAGCCCACGTTACGGTCCAAAGAAAGACCTTCCGATCAGTCTTTGAGAGAGGCCAAGTCAAGCAAGAAGAGGTAATTTATATCAGGGGCAATACTCTGGCCCAAGCAGAAAAATAATGAAAATGGGAGAGTCTTATTGGTGAAAGCCCTCACGGGCACCGTAGGGCGACGAGAGCTGAGAGAAATCCAAAAATGAGATAGTCTTATTGGTGAAAACCCTCACAAGAACTGTAAGGAAATGATAAGTTTAGAGAAAGAACAGAATGAGAGAGGCTTGATGGTGAAAACTCTTCGGGCACTACAAGTCGAATAAGGATTGTGAATCAGATTGGATAATCGGAGCATTGAAGTCCAGTTTCATGGTTCAGGGGTATAACAAGAGTTGAACATCAGACTTGTTTGACAGATTAGGCCACTTAATCAACATGTGCATGTCATGGTCATTAGAGTTGGTATTCACATCTGATAGGTTTCTACTTTGTAGTTTTCTTGTTAGGAATCATCTCTTTCCTTTATCCTTTACTCTGTTCCTTTTGTCTTGCTTACTTCTTCTTCTTGAGTCGGTTTGGTCAAAATAAGTGAAAAATGACTTCAAAATTTTCCACCAGCTTTCCAATGGCACAAAACGGGATCTGGCCAGTACATCACTGTCATAAGTTAGGAAAGAACTACAAACACACTGAGTTGGTAAAAATTAACATGCTTTGGGGTCCATTAGAAATACAAAGGTTTGGTATATTTCAATTCGTGAATAGTGCAACAGATAAAGGATGTTGGGTGAACGGGTCAAAGGTATTCTCTGTGATGAGATCAACAAAGAAAGTGTTTAACCAGTAACAAGCAAGGCATTCCAAGCCAAAATTAAAGTTATCGTGACAAGTGAGGGAACAATAGACTTCAAGGCCAAGGCCAGTGATTTAAGTTAGGAAGGAACAACATGCGCACTAAGTGGATGGCAATTAACGTGCTTTGGAATTCATGTCAACACAAGAGCACGATGCAATAGATGGAGGGTGTTAGGTGGACGAATCAAAGGTATTTTCGGTGAAACACAAAGGTTGGTAAATATCAGTTCATGAGCAATGCAATAGAAAAAGGGAATTGGGTCTGAACGGAGAAGAGGTATTTTCTGTGATAAGGATGACAGAGAAAATGGTTAGTCCATAAGAAAGCAAGGTCCTCGAGTGGAAATCAGTTATCATGGGAAGTGAAGGAGCAATCGCCCTCAAAGTCAAGGCCACAAACAAACCACCACATTTTAAACTGACAATATTTTTCTTTGATTGAAACAGGGGCAGAAAAATTCGTTTGTTTCGGAGAAACCCTCCGCAAGGAAAAGCAAGCACCAGACAGGTTTGACCGTAAACTTTCAGGACCCTCATAGAAAATGGGACCTAGTTTAAATGTTCAGAAATAGCATAATCTAGCATAAATGCATCCCAAAGGAATATAAGTTGGCTTAGAAGTTTGCATGTTCGAGATATGATTCAATTAGGAGTTTTCAGGACCCTCCTGGACAATGGGACTTAGCTTTAAAATTTCGATTAGATAGCAACATTTAGTGTAAATTTTGATGTAGGGTAGTATAATTCATCCATAAAAGTTGTCACTCTTAAGATAAAACTTGATTTTTGATATTCAGGACCTTCCTGGATAATGGGGAGTAGTTTAAGACCCTCTAAGATAACAAGATTTAGCAGAAATCACACCTGTAGAAGACATAACTTAGATTTTAAAAATTGTCGTTTAGTTAAAAGTTGTCAGGACCTCCTGAATAATGGGATATAGCTTTCAATTCTTAGTAATACTTGGTAATATGATTTAGTTTTACACTCACATCTATGCCCAGCCACCAAACTGGGGCAGAAAACCTTTCATTGTTTTGTCTATTTTAAAGTCAGGAGCCCGCCTGGAGAGCAGGGAGTATATTTCAAATGTTGAAGTCAGGAGCCCGCCTGGAGAGCAGGGAATACTTTCAAGTTCAGCAGTCAGGAGACCGCCTGGAGAACAAGGGAGCACAATTTAGGTTTTAGCTTTCAAATTCTGTGTTTTGTCTATTTTGAAGTCAGGAGCCCGCCTGGAAAGCAGAGAATGCATTTCAAGTTGAAGTCAGGAGCCTGCCTGGAAAGCAAGGAATACTTTCAAGCTTAGCAGTCAGGAGCCCGCCTGGAGAACAAGGGAGTACAATTCAAGTTTTGATTTTCAAAATTCTTATTGATGTTCGACAATGTGGTTCGTTTTACACGTGGGCCCATATACTCAAACTGGGGCAGAAAATTTTCTTTGTTTTGTCTGTGTTAAAGTCAAGAGCCCGCCTGGAGAGCGGGGAATACATTTCAAGTTGAAGTCAGGAGCCCGCCTGGAGAGCAGGGAATACTTTCAAGCGCAACAGTCAGGAGCCCGCCTGGAGAACAAGGGAATACATTTAAGTTAAAAGTCAGGGCCCGCCTGGAGAGCAGAGAATACTTTCAAATGCAGCAGTCAGGAACCTGCCTAAAGAGCATGGAATGCTTTTAAATGTAGCAGCCAGGAGCCGCCTGAAGAGTAGGGAATACTTCCAAATGCAGCAGTCAGTAGCCCGCCTTAAAAAAAGGGAAGCATCTCAGTTCATAATTCAAGGCGGCAACAAAGGAATTTTACCAAGAGAATACAAGACAACAAGGCAACAAGGAACACAAGAGCAAATGTGAAGATATAGATAGGATTTTGTAAAGTATAGATCATAGTCTAGTCTAGCTTCTTTTATTTTTGACATGGTGTAATAAGGGGTTCAGTAAGCAGTAGCAGCAATAGTAGCAACAGCGAAATCACAACTTCATGGTAGTCCCAACTACCAAAAATTCCCGAACTACACTGACCTAATTCCTTTTTAGCCAAGGATATGTAGGCAACCTCGGAAGCAAGGTGAGGTCAAATCTTTCAAAAAATGCTTCCCGCGGAGTACTCAAACGGAAAAATATCGCTCATCTCCGCTCATTTTATATTTGCACGAAAACTCTTCGTGTTTCCGGGCAAAGAGGGGCAACTGTGAGCACGTGATATTTGCCCTATATGAATTATTCCAACAAATTCAAAACAAAATAATTTCTTTCAGTGTTTGCAACTTTGTTGGATTTTGTGGCATTTTCTGTTAATTATTTGCATTTGTCTGTGCACGTTTATTTTATTTAATTCATGAAAATACAAAAATATCATGCACTGAATTTAGTATTTAATTTTATATTTTTTAGATTAATTAGTAAATTAGTTTGTTTTATAAAAAAATGAAAATCACAAAAATAGTTCATTTTGCATTTTAACTTTTTAATTTTGAATTGTATAGTTTTTCTTTAAATTTAGGATTTAATTAATTATTGTAAATACTATGATAAGTGATTAATCTAATTGGGTAGGTTAATTTAGTTAAAAAAAATATTAATTAATTTAGGTTTTATTTTAATTTTGAAAAAGAACAGAATATTGAAATTGAAAAAGAAAAAGAAAAAAATAAAAGAAAATCCGAATTTGGGCTATTACAATTGATTTTCCCCATGCCCAAGTGTTAAACACCCATTACCCGTTAAAATTGGCCCAAACCCGTCCCAAAACCCGGGTCCAACCTGGTCCGCCCCCCATCAAAACGACCTAGTTTCGTTGATGACAGATCAGGACCGTCGATGTTTGTTGATCGCACGGTCCTAAAGCTTGGATCACTTGATATTTAAGTGTCCAAACGTGCCTCCCTACCCCCTCTCATCTCTTTCACCAGACTCTCATGATTCCCGTCGGAACCGCAGGCCAGAAATCGTCTCCACCGGTGGCGGTGCTCCGATCGACCCCAAATTTACACCAAATGTTCCCCTCCACCACCCCATCCCATATCTCTGTTCAATTTCCTTCAAATATACCCAGAACCTCTCGAATCTCAGTTTATAAGTGGAAACCCTAGCGTCGCTACAGTTTCTCCGGTGGCGGCGCCGCCTCTGTTCAACCCCAAATTGACACCCTAGGACCGTCTTCCCTCCCTCATTCTAAATCCTCACTCTGTGTCCTTCAAATCACCCAGGAACTGTTCGAATCTTAAATCCAAATAAACCACTGATTCCCAAGAGGTCCCCGTTTTGTTTCTGCTTGAAGATTTGGGTCCGTTTCGAGGTTATTCATGTTTTCTTATTAAGAACACACAATTAGCATCGTAGTAGGCCAGAAAATCCGAAGAGTTTGAAGGATCAAATCTCATTCCTCAAATCGCTCGAGTCCTAGTAGGTAATCTCGTTCTGTCTTCTTTGTTCAAATTAGTTTTCTTTCTGTTCTTCCCTCTACCCGTTTCTCTGTTTCTTCTTTTCTCTAGGATTCTTATTTATTTTTTTATTTTTATTTCTTGTTTCCATTCAGTCATGCATGTTTAGTTTTGGAAATTGTTTTAGTCATTTTGGTTAGTGTCTGTTTAGCAAGACATTTAGTTAACTGGTTAATTGTGAAAATGTTTCTTGGGCCTACGATTTGTTTGAGCTTGCATATTTTATTCTGCTCATTAGTTCTACCTGTAGTTCTTGTGTTTGGGATTTTGAATTAGAATTGGGGCGAAGGGGAAGAGATTGTCCTAGTTTTGAATTGGAACCTTGGGTCAGATTGACTCCAACTCATTGAGTTCAAGGTAAAAACAAGGCAATTAAGGGTTAGTTTGGGTAAAAGACATAGGGAATCTTTGAGTTAACTGCTAAGAAGTTGCCTAGAAGCTGTAGAATGTACTAACTTGATCAACAAGTCAGTAATTCGGAGGCCCTTTAAGCAAAAGGAAAAGCTGAAAAGGACTAAAATGAAATAAACTAAACCCCAAAACTGCCCTAGTGACTTGCCTATAAAGGCATAGTTACTTGCAGGTCAATTCAGATTTTTAAGAGCTAAAGAATCTCTAAAAATTCTAGACAAAAAAAAATTCAAAAAAAAGGTACTGTTCCATTGAGTTCTATTGCTAACTTCTGATGTTTTCCTGATGATATAACAAGCCCTGATTAGCTGACCTTAGAAATGAATTAAAATCAGCCTAGGTTGAAGTTTTCCTGGTCCATTGTTTGGATCGAATTGGTTTCTGGTTGTTTATTTCAATTTCTGGGTTTGAAATTTGATTTTTGGAGCTGATGGCTGGTTCTGTTGATTTGCTTTGCTGCTGACCCTTGCTCTTGTTACTGCAATGCTGATCTTCTTACCCTTTCTTACTTGTGCTCTCAGGTACCTATTTAACTCTTCTCAATGTAAAAACCTTGTGATATGGAAATCTGAAAGACTTGAAGCATGTTGGCCATTTGTTCTCATTGTAGGAGTTAATTTGTCTTTATTTTGAGACTTTAGTTTGAATATATTCATGTTTGTATGTTGGTCAGTGACACTGCTCTTTGGGGGTTGAGTCTGATTTGAAATAGACATGAGGTTCAATTTGGTCGAATGTGCTGTAACCTAGAAACCAGTGATGTATAAATAGACTTTGTCCTGATATTTATGTTTTGAATCTCCCTGAAAGCTTAAACATCATGTTCGTTTAGTTGAGTCAGTGATGAAGTTCTACATATAACTTTGAGCAGCAACTCGTTTAATTAGTTGGTTGAATGACCAAAATCAGTAGATATGGTAGCCCCTGTGCATGAATAATATGATTAACTGTGTTGTTAAGAGGTTGAAATTGTTAAATTCCACCGCCTATTGTTAGTAATCAGAATTGGAACTCACGAGTGTTTCCATGATCAAATCATTATTGGGTGTTATCTAACTGATTAATGATGAGTTAAAAACGATTCCCAAGCTTGCTTGTATAGGTACTAGTCCCGTTCTTGGCTGACGTTTCTCGATGGTAGGTCTTGACTCAACAACCACAGGGCTCCGAATTTGGGCTTACCTTGAGGCCCAGTTCGGAAAGTTGCTTTGAATTAGCGTCAGGCCTTTTTTTCGTTTGGGCCCCCAACCCTGTCGTGTTGGCCCAAACCCTTTATGCAACGAATTAATTTTCCCTCACATAAATCTTCCTAGTTCGTTTAAATGGAACCCTTAACTACATTTAGTGTTAATTAATTAATCCCCCTTAACTAGATTGAAGGGGATCCATGTTAGATAATACGAATAGTTTGTGGCCCCTTCGAAATTTAGTCTGAATTTTCCTTTAAAATTGGATTCGAGGCATGCCTAGCCCAATAAAATCTCAAATGCTTGGCCCTCGTTTAATTATTTTTCCTCAAAATACTTAGAACTCGAGGCGTGCCACATAGCAAATTTCCATGGCCCTTGCAAAGCTAAAAACGCATAGTTGCTCTAGGCGCATTGTTTTAATAAAATTACTTTCCTAAATTCGGGTGCGCATTTCATGTGACCCAATTCCAATTCTTAATAACGTTGAATAAAAATATGTCGCAGATTGCGGGTGTATTTCATGTGGCGTGATCCAAATGCATGTTTTAGATGACATTAAATCTTCATAAAAAATAAATAAAAGTGGTTAAAGGTTAAAATTTGCACATAGGTTCATATTTGTTTAAAATCAGATAATTTAGCTAAATATAACAGTTGAGCGACCGTGCTAGAACTACGGAACCTGAGAATGCCTAATACCCTTCTCCCGGGTTAACAGAATTCCTTACTCGGATTTCTGGTTCGCGGACTGTTAAACAGAGTCATATTTTCCTCGATTCGGGATGCAACCGGTGACTTGGGACACCATAAATCTCCCAAGTGGCGACTATGAATCTTAATAATAAATCTCGTTTTGATCGTCCCTTAATTGGAAAAACTCCTTTATACCCTTTACAAGGGTGTAGTAAAAAGGAGGTGTGACAGATATCACTTTGAATGATTGTCACACCTCCTTTTTCCCTACACCCCGAAAAAGGGGTATAAATATAAGGTTGTTTTTCCAATTAAAGGACAATCGAAACGGAATTATTAACATTAAATTCAGAGTCGCCACTTGAGAGATTTATGGTGTCCCAAGTCACCGGTTTAAAATCCCGAATCGATGAACGGTTGACTCTGTAATATAGTCCGCGAACCAGAAATCCGGATAAGGAATTCTGTTAACCTGGGAGAAAGTGTTAGGCATTCCTGAGTTCCGTGGTTCTAGCACGGTCGCTCAACTGTTATATCCGGCTTAATTATCTGATTTAGAACCATTTGAACCTATGTGCAATTTTAACTTTAACCGTTTTTTAATTAAGAAAATTATCTTGAAACGGGTCACGCGTACGTGTACCCGTTTGTTTGGCGCGTCAAAAATCATGTCACGCGGACGTGTTCCCAATTAGTAATGCTTTATTTAAAAAATTTGACCGAAGTTGCACTAACGCATACTCCGATTTTGTTTTTAGAAATCATAATTATGTCACGCGAACGTGTCCACGACCACGATAGTATATTAAACGTGCCTAAAGCAAACTACGAACATTTGTCTTTTTTATATCTAAATTAATAAGAGGGCTATGGAAATTTGTTAAATGGCACGCCTCGATTTCTAAGGATTAAAATATTATTAGTTGAACGAGGACCATGCAATTAAAATTTTTTGTTCGGCACGACACACCTCGATTTATTCCGGAGATTGTACTCAACCAAAGCAAACGATGGATGTTCAAGATTATTCCTTTCCTAAATTTGAGGTTATTAAATGTCAAGGAATTATGAAAATTAATTGGGTTCAAACATTCCACTAAATGGACACAAGTTTTGAGTGTATTTTCCTTGGAATCAATGATCTTATTACATGTTAATAAACCACTTTTAGAAAATTGAAAGAAAATCTGCTTTATCCAACTTGAAAACAAAACAGTGGTTACTTCTTTAAATTTTACACAGGCTACTTCCAAATCTTAACACAAAACCACGTGTCACGATCCAAAATCCCAACCCGGTCGTGATGGCGCCTCTCGTGAGGACAAGGCCAACCAATCAACAAAATAGTACATCTCTTTATAATTACTTAGCAGGAATAAGTCTAAATCATGGGCAATATAATCTTAAATGCGAAATAAACGTGATAGAACAAGGAAAATCCTCCCAACTCAGCCCGAAATCGGGGTGCCACAAGTCATGAGCTACTACAGAGTTTACTAATATTTTACAAAGTCTGAAATTATCATAAATAACAAAGATAAGGGAGAAAACGGGGTTGCGGACGTCAACATCTACCTTGTTACTCCTAGTCACTGCCTGGTCTGGAAAGAATCAGCGCTCAGGAGCGAACTCAACTCTGCCTGTATCTGCACACATGGTGCAGGGAGTAATGTGAGTACTCCGACCTAGTGAGTAATAAAAATAAATAACGACTGAAAACATGAAATCTTATAACGGCACAATATAGCGCTATCCCAAGCAGTAAAATCAGTTATACAGTAAAATAGTGAGTATCAGATAATTCTTCTTTTAAAACAGTAAAAACAAATAATTTCCACAGTAAGGATAAATCAAAAGCTTGCCCCTCGGGCTCAATATGTAAATCTCAGTATAGTATCAGCCCCTCGGGCTCACTCCCAACTCACCAGCACACAATATCAGCCCCTCGGGCTCACACCCAACTCACCACACACAAGCAACGGCCTCTCGGGCCCACTCCCAACTCACCTGGGTACCTTGCGCTCACTGGGGTGTGTACAGACTCCGGAGGGGCTCCTACAGCCCAAGCACAATATCAATAGGCCTGAAAGCCTTCACACATCACACACGAGGCCTGAAAGCCTCCTCATATAACACTCGAGGCCTGAAAACCTCCTCATATAACACTCGAGGCCTGAAAGCCTCCTTGCATCACTCAACATATCCTCACATATGGCCCTCGGCCTCAATCAGTCCAGAAAATAATCATAAGCCTCTTGGGCATCAGTAAAACAATAGTGCTCAGCTCAACAGCATTATAAATATCATTAAATCTCGAGTTGAGTATAAATGTAGCTGAGTTCACAAAATAATATAATTCAATTGGACTGAGTTCAAATAATATTTCAATTCGTGAGGAAAATAGTGATGTAAATTCACAAAAGATTTCAGATAATTGGCACGAAGCCCAAATATGGCAATAAGCCCAATCATAGTGAAAAACAATAAATCTTTATCAATTACGCGGTAAAAATATCAACTGGGATGGACCAAGTCACAATCCCCAATAGTAAATGACCCCGCTCGTCATACAACGCGTGTCTCATCTCAACATAGCAGTATGTTGTGCAATCCGGGGTTTCAAACCCTCAGTGAATCATTTAAAATCATTACTCACCTCAAGACGGTCCAATGTCTACTCCGCTATGCCCTTGCCTCTCGAATTTACCTCTTCGCGCGTCAAATCTGGTCAAAACCACAACGAATACATTACAATAGGCTAAGGGAATATAATCCAATCGAAAAGACTCGAAAAATATCGAAATTCACGAAATCTGCAAAACCCGAGCCCCGGGCCCACTTCTTAAAAAATTACGAAAGTCATATCACCGGATTCCTCGTCTCGCCACGAGTCCGTACATATAAAATTTACCAAAATCGGAGTTCAAATGGCCCCTCAAATCTTCAAATCTAATTTTCAAATCCCTAGGCCTAAATCTTTAATTTACTCCTCAAAAACATATAATCTAGTCGGATTATTCGATGAAAATTCAATATTATGGAGTAGAAATAATCACAAGTGACTTACCTCAAGATTTCCCAAGATTTCTTGCTAAAAATCGCCCAAAATCCGAGCTTGGAAGTCAAAATAAATGACCAAACTCGGACTGCTGGACATTAAATCTGTCAAGAAATTTTCGGTACTATTCACGCGGGGCACTGTTCATGTGCGTGAGGTCACTGTTCACCCGCGCAGGTACTGTTCACGCGCGGGTACAGTTCACTGCTGCAGAAAATACAGCAACTTTTAAGAAATTTGCAGCACAGCCATTTTTCACTAAAATGGCTCTAACTCCATCATACGAACTCGGAATTAGACGATTCTTGTTCCTATGAGTCAAAAATAATAATAAGAACACAACCCTTCAATTGAAACTCAATTCGGAGCTCGTTTGCCCAGTTCAATACCCATTTCGCTCGTTAAACAATTAACTCACATTTCACGTCAAAAACCCAATCGCGACTTGATGAAATTAAACCAAAATTTCCAGATCAGTCCTATAATTCATGATTTAAATTCTGGAAGTCTCGAAATCAAATTTGGATCTCTAGAACTAAAAATGAACCTTTAGATCATTACATTTATGCTCAAAACGGCAAAACTTCCAAAAATGACCCGTTGGGTATCCGAAACACACCCGAGGCCCCCGGGACCCCGACCAATAATACCAACCAGTCCCAAAATACATTACAGACTTGCTCGAGGCCTCAAATCACATCAAACAACGCTAAAATCATGAATCAACCTCCAATCCAAGTTTTATGAACTTTAGAATTTCCAACTTCTATTTCCGATGCCGAAACCTATCAAATCACGTCCGATTGACTTCAAATTTTGCACACAAGTCCAAAATGACATAACGAAGCTACAGAAATTCTCGGAATTCCATTCCGACCGTCGGATCAAAATTTCACCTATCAACCGGAAATCGCCAAAATACTAACTTCGCCAAAATGAGCTAATTTCTTCACCGGACCTCCAAAATTAATTCCGATTGCGCTCCTAGGCCTTAAATCATCCCCCGAAACTAACCGAAACATCGGAATTCAATTCCGAGCCCTCTAACTCACAAGTCAACATCCGGTTGACTTTTCCAAACTAATTCTTCCTTAAAGAGACTAATTGTCCCATTTCATACCAAACTCGATCCAAATTGACTCAAATTCACCAAGTACACATATTGAAACATGAATAAGCATTTAACGGGGAATACAGAATGAAAATACAGGAAACGACGGTTCGGGTCGTTACACCACGGGATCAAATGGACATAATAACTGGAATAGCAATTCCAAATACATATGACAAGAAACCAACATTTTAAAAATAATTAATACATTCAACAGTAAGATTATACTAGTTCACGAATCCATTCACTAGCAATATTAATCTAAGCAGAAACATATCGCTAAAGAAAATAACACAGAACATCGAAATTTAGCAATATTGATCTAAGCCGCAATTCCCATTTATGAAAGATCCAAAACAAGTACTCTAAAAATAGTATTCAGCAAAGTAATTTTAAGTTTTAAACTTATTATGTATGTGATTTAAAATGAAATCTCTGCATTTGACCAATCATTAGTCACCTGTGAACTTTAGCCCCATGTAAGCTGCTATAAAATTGAGACGAAGTCCTTAGCTGTATAAATCCTAAGCCGAAAATAGATCAAACCAAACATAAACCAACTCCTTCTAACGTGGACTCTATATTACTCACATTGATAACTTAAATTTGAACATACTCCTTTCGACAATACAAATATAGAAGCTAACCTACATACTGATCGTCAAATGGACTAATTATCCAGTCTTATGGACACATACGACTTTCAAACATTACCAAGCGTTTAGCATGACTTTTCATGCACCCTTGATGCTCCACGATGAACTACCAAGCTAATACTACTACAACAGTCCATACTCAGATCAAACAGAAAGAAATATAAGAAGATCAAGCTAAGCTAAACAGTTCCGAAAGTGCAGAAACATTGAATAACCAACTGCATTAGTACAAATCTCTATTTAAAGGAACCAATCTTCATATTTATTCATTCTCATACTTTGGAAGGTGAGATGAATACCTGGTAACAAACAGCAACACAAAAGGAGAAAAACTGAGTTGAGATCAGAACATAAACAACAGAAATCGACAGCAGCAACAAAACAGTCCCAGTTTTAATCCAAGAAAAACAGTTATTAACCCCAGATAGTTCAATGAAACAGTATATGGAAGATGGTTTCAGCCAATTCGAGATTGAAAACCAGAAAATAGAAATCAATGAAACAGTAATTTCCAGTGTTTTTCCAGTGTTTTCAGAGTTATTTTTCTTTGTATTTTTAAGTACCAGCCTCTCTCTCCTGTATCTTAAGCCCTATCTCTTTTAGAAATGTTCTCCTTCTATATCTTAAGCTCTATCCCTCTTAGAATCTCTCTCAGAATGTCCTCCCATCCTTCTGTATTCAATGTCCTTTTATAGGCACTCAATTAATGTCATCCCCATTACTAGTGTCCCTTTCTTTATTTTAATTATCCCCACTAACTTATTTTCTCTAAATTAATCAATTAGTGTCATTCTCATTATCATTTTCAGCTTTTTATTTCTTAATTGTCCACTTAAACTAATTAGTGTAATTCTAACCCTACCACTATTGAGAAATTTCTCAATTAGGAGAATACCCTTTTTATTAAACAATCCCCAATATTACCCTTAAGTTTCTGTTTTTAACACTCTCTTAAGTTCTAAATTATCACAATCTCAACAACAATAAGTGAAATAAACTGAGATTTTCAGCTGGATTGAAACTCAATGAAATTCAAAAGTAGTTGTTAAATCATGCTAAACCATGGAATTTTCAGAAATTGTCTTGAAACAGGAGCTAATGCAGAGGATAGACCATCCTTATGATCTCAAAGCTTTCAGTTTCAGAATTAATTTACAATCATAATCAATGAAACCTAACAGAAGGAGGAAAATCCTATGAATTCGAAACCAAGTTACAACCAAGCCTTAGGAAACTGATTGTTATTAATAATAAATTAACTAATGAACCTAAATATCAGAGAAACAAATTGAACTCCCAATTCAAGTAAAAAAATGTAAACAAAACTCAATTACAGCCTGAAACTAGAATAAACAAAATTTAAACCAACTCTAAACTATCAGTTAAGGCAGGATTAAATTATCATATCTATTTTAATTAGAAGCCAGATTGAGACTGTGAACTAGGAAATCATCAAGTCATTTAGTAAACGGACACACAAAACACAATAAGTGATTAAGCCTAGAATAGAATGAATGAACGAAAACAGACACACGAATTTCTAGCTTGGCAGAACCTTAGTCGATTTTCGACTTATTTAAACCAAGAAAAGAAGTGAAGAGAAAAAAAAAGTAAAAAAGGAAGAATAAACTTACCAGTCTGGTTCGAACTTGACTGACCTTGACTCGATCCCCAAATAGCATCAATCGCTTGTTCTTTGCTAAGAACAAACGACCAATGTCATTTGGAGATTGAATTGACTTGAATACTGAAGAGACATTGGAGGAAAATCTGTGCATGAGAAATTCCGACTGGGCTCCTAAAGCTCGAACCCTAATCCTAAAATTTGATAAGCTCTGGCCTCATTCGAAGGGTACAAGGTGGGGGTTTGGAAAGAGGGTAGTGAGATGGTTCTGGGGTATCAATTTGGGGCTGATTGCGTAGGCTAGGGTTCGGGGTCAGATCTTCGATCCAAGATTCGAAGAGTTATGGGGTGATTCGAGGAAAAGGGAGTGGGGATTTGGCATGAGGGGAGTGAGGGGGTTCTATGGTGTTAACTTAGGGATGTTTGGGCCACCGGAACCGCCGTGAGGCGATTTCCGGTGGGCAGAGGGCGGTGGTGTGAGGCGGTGAGAGACAGGGGTATCTCTTTGGTAGGTGAGAGATGATGAGGGGGTTTCTGAGGGGGGTAGGGGTTTGGGTATATTACACTAGCGAATTAATTTGGGCCGTTGGATAATTGGATTCCAACGGCTCAGATTAGCTCATTAAATGAAACGGGGTCATTTTGGTTTCATGGGGGGCGGATCTGTTCAGGGGTGGGTCAGGGTCGGGTAACGGAAATGGGGCAAAGTTCTGGTCGTTGGATGTAGATGAATGGATGGTTGAGATCTATTGAAATCGAAACGACGTAGTTCTATCCCTATATTACGTCGTTTCGTTGGTTTCAGAGACTGGAAGTTTGGACCGGGTATGGGGCATGCTTTTTGGGCTGGTTTAATTGATTTGGGCCTGAGATTTAAATTAGAACACAGCCCAATTGATTCTCTTCTTCTTTTATTTCCTTTTCCTTCTCCATTTTTCAAAAATTAAAACTAAAATCTTAAGTTAAATTATAAAACCAAATCATCCTATCAAAATACTAATTAACTCTAAATAATAATTGTCACAAATAATTAAATGCCAAATTAAACGAAAATCACAAAATTTTGACATTTAAACATAAAAATGCAAAATACGTTATTTTTGGGATTTTTTCATTTTTGCAAAACACCTAATTATTAATTAATTCCAAAAAATATAAAAATCAAATCTTAAATGCAAATGCTATATTTTTTGTATTTTTAATGCATTAATAAAATTAAACATGCACACAAATATATGCAAACAATTAGAAAAATCACGCAATAATTCCTAAAAATAACAAATAATCAAAGCCAAAACCTAATTTTGGGAATTATTTTGGAGTAATTCGTATGAGGAAAAAATCACGTGCTCACAGCTACCCCTCTTTATCCGGAAACACGAAGAGTTTTCGTGCAAAGATAAAGTGAGCGGATACGAGCGATTTTTGCCTGTTTGAACACTCCGTGGGATGCATTTTTTGAAAGATTTGACCGAACCTCTGCTTCAAAGGTTTTCTACATCTCCTTGGCTATAAAGGAATCAGGTCAATGTAGTTTGGGAAGTTTCGGTAGCTGGGACTACCATGAAGCTGTGGTTTTACTGTTACTGCTGATACTGCCTACTGACCTCCTTATTGCACCATGACAAAAATGAAGAAGCTAGACTAAGATATAATCTATGCTTTATAAAGATTTATTTCCAAACTTGATCTTGTGACTGATGTTGCCTCGTTGACTTGTATCTTCCTCATAAGTTCCTTTGTGGCTGACTTGAATGGTATTCTTTGAAATGCCTTCCCTTCTTCTCCAGGCGGGCACCTGATTGCTGACCCTTTAAATGTCTTCCTTTGACTATTGTTTCCTTTCCTCTGTTCTCCAGGCGGGCTCCTGATTATTTGAAATTTGAATTGCTTCTTCCCTTCGTTCTCCAGGCGGGCTCCTGACTACTTGAAATTTGAATTGTATTCCCTTGTTCTCCAGGTTGTCTCCTAATTGTTGCGACTCGAAATGTATTCCCTTGTTCTCCAGGTGGGCTCCTGATTTCAACAAAATAGACAAAAGCAAAGAAAAATTTCTTCCCCAGTTTGGTAGATGGGCATATATAATCATGTTACCAAATATCAGTAAGAACTTGAAAGTGGAAACTTGAATTGTACTCCCTTGTTCTCCAGGTGGGCGCCTGATTGCTGAAACTTGAATTGTTGTTCCTTGTTCTCCAGGTGGACGCCTGATTGCTGATACTTTAACTGTTGTTCTTTGTTCTCCAGGTGGACGCCTGATTGCTGATACTTCAAATGTTGTTCCTTGTTCTCCAGGTGGACGCCTGATTGCTGATACTTCAACTGTTGTTCCTTGTTCTCCAGGTGGACGCCTAATTGCTGATACTTCAACTGTTGTTCCTTGTTCTCCAGGTGGACGCCTGATTGCTGATACGTTAACTGTTCTTCCTTGTTCTCCAGGTGGACGCCTGATTGCTGATACTTCAACTGTTGTTCCTTGTTCTCCAGGTGGACGCCTGATTGCTGATACTTCAACTATTGTTTTCACTTCTGACCCTTCTGTCTGAACTCATATATATCCCATGACATTACTGAACCATTCCACCGATTCCCTTTGCTTACACCCTAGTCTCATTTTTCATCATATTATCTCCAGCATGTCCTAGTCGTATTTTGCTTTGTGCAATTTTGAATCTTGGTAGTATACTTTGACATTCCTTCTTATTTATTGGAACAAAGCTAACCTTGGAAGAGCTTTAGAGGAGTAAAAATTAACAGCAATGAAATGCAACGATTTTGAGAATTAAGAATAAAGAAAAAAGTCCAAATTTGGATGACTATTGGAGATAGGAAAAAAGAACTTATCTAAGTGGAGTCACTGGCACCAATAATCATGGTATGCATTTTGGATTAATTAGCCCAGTCTATTTAACCAATCTCATTTCCAATTGTTTTACTTTGTTCTTCAAGATTTCCACAACCCTATTTTACTTTCCTCCAACTTACGGACCTTGTTCGACTTGCAGTTCCCTAAAGGGTTTTCACCGACAGACCTCTCTTATTCGTTTGTTCCTCAATTCCTTGTCGCCTTATGGTGCCCGCAAAGGTTTTCACTGATAAGACTCTCTTATTTTTACTTTCTCTCAGCTTTCGTCGCCTCATGGTGCCCATGAAGGTTTTCACCGATAAGACTCTCTCAGTTTTACTTTCTCTCAGCTTTCATCGCCTCATGGTGCCCATGAGGGTTTTTACCAATAAGATTTTCTCATTTTCATTGCTTTTCCTGCTTGGACCAGAGTGTTATCCTGATATGAATCACCTCTATTTGCTTAACTTGGCATCTGTCGAAGACTGGTCGGAAGATCTTTCTTTGGACCGTAATGTGGGCTTTTGGATGGGGTTAGAAAGAAAGGGTATCAAAGACTCAAAACAATTTGACATGGGTTTAAAATTACAACTCTTGGAATCGCATTTCTTATTACAAGTACAACTTCTGCCCCAGTTTCTTGCTTGGGGATCTTTTGATATTTTATTTTACTATGACCGAGCCGTGAGGCGGCCTACGTATCCTTAACAGGAATCAGGTCAAACGTAGTTCACACTTGAATTTCCTTGTTGTTATACTTTCTCTTTTTTCACTTCTTTTCTTTTCTCTTTTTCTTTCTTTTCCTTTTCTTTTTGTTATTGATTCCAAAAAAGGGGTATGAAAGAAACAAATGCGGATCAAAAGGGGGAACAAAGGGTAAAGTGTTTAGATAGCATAACAAATTACCTTCGTCATTCCAATCTTTGAAACAATGCCAAGTACAAACAATCAACAATTATAACAAAGAAATCATACATAATATCTCTTGACCGCGTCGGAATTGATGGCCATGTCTATGCATTTTCCTTCGATATCTGTTAAACATAAAGTTCCATTGGATAATACTCTGGTCACAATGAATGGCCCTTGCCAATTCGGGGTGAACTTGCCTTTTGCTTCAACCTGATGTGGAAGAATACGTTTCAGCACTTGCTGACCCACTTCAAACTTTCGGGGACGCACCCTTTTGTTGTATGCTCTTGCCATTCTTTTTTGATATAACTGGCCATGACATACTGCTGCCAATCGTTTTTCATCAATCAAGTCCAACTGCTCCAAACGGGTTTTGACCCACTCATCATCATCAATCTTAGCCTCAGCGACAATCCGAAGGGAAGGCATTTCAACTTCTACAGATATTACTGCTTTAGTGCCATATACCAACAAATAAGGAGTTGCACCTACCGAAGTGCGAATAGTAGTGCGATATCCCAACAACGCAAATGGTAATTTTTCGTGCCATTGCCTCGAAACTTCTACCATTTTCCAAAGTATCTTCTTTATGTTTTTGTTGGCTGCCTCAACTGCTCCATTCGCCTTGGGACGATATAGGGTAGAATTGCGATGTGTAATCTTAAACTGTTGACATACCTCTTCCATCAAGTTACTGTTAAGATTAGCACCATTATCTGTGATGATCACCTTTGGGATTCCGAATCGACAGATGATATTTGAGTGAACAAAATCGACCACTGCTTTCTTGGTCACTGATTTGAAAGTTTTTGCCTCAACCCACTTGGTGAAATAATCAATGGCTACCAGAATAAACCTGTGCCTGTTGGATGCTGCTGGCTCAATTGGTCCAATGACATCCATGCCCCAAGCAACAAAGGGCCATGGTGCAGACATTGTGTGCAATTCTGATGGTGGAGAATGAATCAAATCTCCGTGCATCTGGCACTGATGACATTTGCGCACAAAATTGATATAATCTCGCTCCATGGTAAGCTAATAATAACCTGCTCGGAGAATTTTCTTTGCCAACACATATCCGCTCATATGTGGTCCGTAGACTCCTGAATGTACTTCGGACATGACATCCATAGCTTGTCTAGCATCTATGCATCTTAATAATCCAAGGTCTGGTGTTCTCTTATACAAAACTCCTCCACTTAAGAAGAATACATTTGCCAACCATCGAATTGTTCTCTTTTGATCCCCCGTGGCTTGCACTGGATATACCCCCATTCTGATGTACTCCTTGATATCATGGAACCGTGGTTTTCCATCAAGTTCTTCTTCAATCATGTTACAGTAAGCATGCTGATCTCGGACTTGAATATGCAGAGGATTGACATAAGCTTTGTCCGGATAGTGCAACATTGATGCTAGGGTAGCCAAAGCATCGGCGACCTCATTATGGACCCTTGGAATATGCCTGAACTCTACTGATCGAAATCGTTGACAAAGATCATGTAAACATTGTTGGTACGGTATGAGCTTCAAGTCTCGCGTTTCCCATTCTCCTTGAGTTTGATGTACCAGAATATCCGAGTCTCCCAAGACCAAGATTTCCTGGATATTCATGTCTGTAGCTAGCCTTAGACCCAAAATACAGGTTTCATACTCAGTCATATTGTTGGTGCAATAAAACTGAAGCTGAGCCATAACAGGATAGTGATGCCCTGTTTCAGAAATAATCACAACTCCCATCCCGACTCCTTTCATGTTGGCAGCCCCATCAAAGAAAAGTTTCCAGCCTGGTTTTTTAATTTGCTCCAGTTCATCGATATGCATCACTTCTTCATCGGGAAAATAAGTTCTCAATGGCTCGTAATCTTCATCGACCGGGTTTTCGGCCAAATGATTGGCCAATGCTTGTGCTTTTATCGCAGTCCAAGTCACATAGATGATGTCAAACTCTGTGAGCAATATCTGCCACTTCGCAAGTCTCTCTGTCGACATAGGCTTTTGAAAGATATACTTCAATAGATCCAAATGCGAAATGAGGTAAGTAGTGTAGGATGACAAATAATGTTTCAATTTCTGAGCCACCTAAGTTAGGGCACAACATGTCCTTCCTAGATGAGTGTACTTAACCTCATAAGTCGTGAACTTCTTGCTAAGATAGTAGATAGCCTGTTCCTTTCTGCTGGTAATGTCATGCTCCCCAGTACACAACCAAATGAATTTTCCAAGACTGTCAAGTAAAGAATCAAAGGTCTTCCTGGTTCTGGTGGAACCAGCACGGGCGGTTTTGACAAGTATCCTTTTATCTTATCAAACACTTCTTGACACTCATCAGTCCACTTGACCGCAGCATCCTTCTTCAGCAATTTGAAAATAGGCTCACAAGTTGTCATGAGCTGAGCAATAAACCTGCTGATGTAGTTCAACCTCCCTAACAGGCTCATCACTTTAGTCTTGTTCCTCGGAGGTGGAAATTCTTGGATGGCTTTGATCTTTGATGGGTCCAACTCGATGCCTCGCCGGCTGACTATGAATCCCAACAGCTTTCCGGATGGAACACCAAATGCGCACTTGGCAGGGTTAAGCTTGAGGTTGTACCTGCGAAGTCTCAAGAAGCATTTCCTCAAATCCCCAACGTGGTCGGCCTGATGCTTTGATTTTATGATCACATCGTCCACGTATACCTCAATTTCCTTATGTATCATGTCATGAAACACTGTAGTCATTGCTCTCATGTAAGTTGCCCCGGCGTTCTTCAAACCAAATGGCATTACCCGGTAGCAATAAGTTCCCCATGGCGTAATGAATGTCGTCTTTTATGCATCTTCTTCATCCATTAGAATCTGATGTTACCCGGCATAGCAATCCACAAAAGATCCTATCTCATGCTTGGCACAATTATCGATCAAAATATGGATATTGGGTAATGGAAAGTTATCCTTCGGACTTGCTTTGTTGAGATTGCGGTAATCAACGCATACTCTGATCTTGCCATCTTTCTTTGGCACTAGCACGACATTAGCAAACCAAACAGGGTATCGAGTGACCCGAATGGCCTTTGCATCCAACTATTTGGTGATTTATTCTTTAATTTTTACATTCATATCAGTTTTGAATTTCCTCAACTTTTGCTTGACGGGAGGAAACACTGGATCGGTGGGCAATTTGTGGACCACTAAATCAGTGCTCAAACCCGGCATGTCATCATATGACCATGAAAAAACATCTTTGTACTCGATGAGTGATTTGATTAACTCTTCCCGGATTTCTGGCTCGAGGTGGACACTTATTTTAATCTCTTGGATATTATCTGTGTCTCCTAAATTGACGGCTTTTGTATCATTCAAGTTGGGTTTGGGTTTTTCTTCGAAGTGAATTAACTCCTTACTAATCTCTTTGAAGGCCTCATCCTCATCGTATTCCGATTCGTAATCACAACCTACTTCTTGAACTATTATTTCGGAATCAGATTGATTTTTAAGACTGGGCTGAGGATTCCTTATGCATGCTATATCACTAGAGCCAGCGTAAAAAGAACTGTACAGAAAAGAAAAGAAAATCAAAAGAAAAACTATCAGGAATGATAAAGAAGGGGAAACTACATTTCTTTAAATGAAACAAGGTTTGCACATTTCAAACAGACTGAAAGATAAAAATCTGGATTACAACCCTGGAATGATCCAGACAAACTGAAGGAAAATCAAAATAAACTACCAAGACTCCTTTCGAATGGGGAGAGGAGTGACTTTCCAATTATTAAGCTTTGTTTCTGGCCCAACGAATTGAATTTTTGCGTTGCTAGGACCTTTACCACTTTCCACCATGTTCACACCATCAAACAACTTTTCAAATCTTTCAATTAACTCCTCGTCAGGATTAATCATAGAACTGGGAATTGTTGTTACCGGGCGACTTCTGGTACCGGACTTGACAAATAATTTAGAAAGACGTGGGACTGGCTTTGGAAGGACCCATGCCTTATGTTTTAGCTTTCTGGCCTTTCTTATGTCTGCGGCAGTAGGCTTGAATCCCAAACCAAATGTTCCCAAGTTTTCGGGAAGAGACACCGGTTGTATGATGCCTTGCAAAGACTAGCCCAAACCTTTACCGAGTACAAAATCATTCTTCAACATCTCATAGGCTACCATGACTGATGCGGCAGCTATCTTTGGTTTTGGAATGTATTTCCCCTCCAGAACTTTCTCTACCAACATCGTGTCAGAAACCTGGTAGACCCATGGTACCTGGTCATCTTCCACTTCAATGACTGGTACAATGGCATTGTTGCGAGAACATAAACTGTCTTCCCCATGCACAACTATTTCTTGTCTATCCTATTCAAATTTGACTACCTGGTGTAGTGTTGATGGGACTGCTTTAGCGGCGTGGATCCATGGTCGACCCAACAGTAAATTATAGGAAACAGTTATATCCAGCACCTGAAACTCCATTGTGAACTTGACTGGTCCTATCGTCAGCTCCAGCACTATGTCCCCAACCGAATCTTTACCTCCGCCGTCAAATCCCCGTACGCAAATGCTATTCTTATGGATCCTCTCATCTTCTATTTTTAACTTGCTTAGAGTGGAGAGAGGACAGATGTTTGCGCTTGACCCGTTGTCAATAAATACCCGGGTCACCACAGAGTTTTCACATTTAATGTGAGGTAAAGAGCTTTGTTGTGCTCAGTACCTTCTACAGGCAATTCATCATCAAAAAACGTGACTCTGTTTGCTTCAATGATTTTGTTGGCTATTTTTTCCAAGTGATTCATGGAGATCTTATTGGGAACGTGTGCCTCATTCAAGATCTTCATTAAAGCTTGACGGTGCTTGTCCGAATAGATCAATAATGACAATAGGGAAATTTGAGTGGGCGTCTTTCTTAATTGTTCCACGATAGAGTAGTCATGCAGCTTCATCTTCCTCAAGAATTCTTCTGCTTCTTCTCCAGTTACGGATTTCTTTATTAGTGCTGGATTATTTTTAGCTCTTCTTAACTCTTCGGGAATAAAACACCTTCCCGAGCGAGTTAAACCCTGTACTTCACAGACTTCTTCTTTGACTTCCTTCCCTTTGTACATCACCGTTACCCGTTCGTAATTCCATGGAATAGCCTTGCTGTTGATTATTGGTAATTAGGTTACTGGCTTGATAATAACCCGATCTGCGCGGGCTCTTTCCACGATTATGATGGGTTTGCTGGCCGCTCCTGGTACAATCACCTTTACCCCTTCTTGTTTCGTTGCAACTCTGCTTAAAGACCCCTTCTCTACTGCCATAGATGGCTCAACACTCGTTTTGCTCTGCTTGAGCACCAACTTCTCATCTACTGATTGTTCATCTGTCTTGACTCCACTAGACCGAATCATCATGACGGTTTGTGATGGCTTCTTGGGTTCTCCCTCCGCATGCACTGTTTCGATCATATTCATCTCCTGATGGGCTGACATTGGATTCTTGTTAATATTGGGCGCCTCGGGAGCTTGAACTTCAAATCTATTGGTATCAATAAGCTCCTGTATTGCATTTTTCAAGTGATAGCACCTTTCTGTATCATGACCCGGAGTACTAGAACAATATTCACAGCTGACAGTATAGACAAGATTCTTTGGATGAGGATTTGGTAGTTTGGACTGTATCGGCCTTAGCATATCTAGCTGTTTTAGCCTGTGGAATAGACCGGTGTATGATTCTCCCAACAGAGTAAAGGTTTTCTTTTTCTGCAACCTTTCACCCTTGAGTGCTTGACTAGGCCTGAAACTTGGTCCGAGAGTGTTTTGGTAGGCTCGTGGATGTGGATAAGTATTTGGTAGGGCAGGAGCATGCCATTGAGCGTAGGCAGGAGGTTGGTTGTATGCTTGTGCATGGTGGACGGAAAAATGAGGTTCTGGTGGGGGATAGCAGTGTTGGGGTGGATTGTGGTGATAAGTTTGTTGGTGGGGTCGAGGTTGATTGTAGTGGTAAGGTGAACCTCTGGATCCGGACCAAGTTCCTGAATCAACCATTGCTACTTCCTCTCTCTTCTTCTTCCCAATCCCTCTTATGCCGCCTTGAATAGCCTGAGTAGTTGCTTTGATAGCCGAATAGCTCATGATTTTATTCGACTTGAGGCTTTCTTCTACCATGCCCCCCCATCTTTACTACTTCGTTAAATGACTTTCCCACAGCTGAGACCAAATGGCCATAGTAATTAGGTTCCAAAGCCTGTAGGAAGTAATCTACCATCTCACTTTCCTTCATTGGAGGATCTACTCTTGCTGCTTGCTCCCTCCATCAGAAACCATATTCTCTGAAGCTTTCACTGTGCTTCTTCTCAAGTTTAGTCAAGGACAGTCGATCTGGAATGATCTAAAAATTGTATTGTAAGTGACAAGCAAATGTTTGCGCCAGATCATCCCATGTGTACCATCTCCCATGGTCTTGACGGGTATACCATTCCAATGCTGATCCACTCAAACTCTGACTGAAGTAAGCCATTAACAATTCATCTTTTTCTCCAGCTCCCCTCATCTTGCTGCAAAAACCCCTCAAGTGGGCTACTGTATTGACGTGCCCGTTATATAGATCGAACTTGGGCATCTTGAAACCTGCCGGTAATTGTACATTCGGGAACAGACATAGGTCCTTGTAGGCCACGCTGACTTGACCTCCCAACCCCCACATGTATCTGAATGATTTTTCTAAGCTTTTAACTTTCCTGAACATCTCCTCCTGTTCGGTATTTTTGACTGGTTTATCAGCTTCTATCGGGAGGTCAAAGCGAGGAGTATATGAATGGGTTTCTGGAGCTTTGAAAGTAGGCTCCGAAGGGTAGTATTGGTTGTCCTGGGCCTGGAACATAGGCTCTCTAGGATATTTGTGGAGTGTAGCTGGTGGAGGTACTACGAAGACAGGAGTTACTGGTGGAAGAGGGCATGGAATTGGTTTAGGGGGTGGAGATTGTGGTGTATGAGAAGTGGTGCCCCGGTAGTGCTGGTAAATGGGAAAGCTCGGGGATAGATCGGTGGCAGGATGATCCTGAGTTTGAGCCGGTGGTGGGGTAGAAGTAGGGTTAGCAGGGTAAGCTGGGGGTGATTGTCCTTTAGACCAGGCCTGATACATCTCAGTCATTTGTTGCTTAAGTTTGAGCATCTCCTCTTTCATTTTACTGACGTCCAACTCCTCTACCTCAACACTTGTGTCGACATCCGAGATAGACATGATTTTTGGTATTGGTCCTTTTGATCTGGTTTGGTAATGATAATGTGCTAGTATACTCTAGATAAACTAACTTCTTGAATTCTCTGGAAAACAACAAACTTGTTAGTTTTTAGAGTTTAACACATATGCAATTACACGTTGGGATGCAATGCACCTAGGCAATTAACCATTTTCTATCATGTATTTGCTCGGTTGCTTGTGTCATCCCAACTTTTCTTGACCTTTCCCTTTTATTGTCACTCACGCCTATCTTTTATTTCCCTCCCCTTTTATTCTTTTCTTTTGGTTGTGGTCGAATCTTATGAAGATTGCCTACGTATCATGACCCTGCATGAATCAGACTGAGCATATTCTGGTGGTCACAATTATTTATTATTTTTTACAAGTGAAACAGTACAAAGATAGAAATGACATTACATTTGGACAATACTTTAAGAAAATGGTTTAAAAGACTCAACATGGACTTAAACTAAAACATGACTATTATATGAAAAGTTCCAACAACTATGACTACGCTTCACTCCACAATCTTTTGCTTTTAATCATTGGAGCATCTGCTCACGGTGGGGCTTGACCCGACTGACCTCCTAGTGTACGGTACATCCTCTCTAACTCCATTGCAAGATGACGGGCAAAAGTAGGTGCATTCTCTAGAAACCTTTCATAATCTATCTCTTGGCAGTTAACGTAACTTTGAGAAGTATAAACGGCCAAATCATGGATTTGTGCTCTGAAGTCCTGGAGATTCTAGTCTTGGTTTTGTAACTGTTGTTGGCGAGTGGTGGCTATATATCTTATGTGGCCTTCGCGATCTAAAGCCGACTCCAATTGAGCCCGAAGTCTGGCCTGATCGAGTCTTGCCTGTGCTCTCTCCCTATCAATATCTGCATGCTGATGTTCTCTATTGTACCTTCTCATTTCTTCCAACTGTGCATGGAGTTGAGCTTCCGAATGTATTCAATGATCCTTCTCTCTGTTGAATTAAGCCATTTCTTCTTCAAATCTCATTACTTGTCGTTCCTTACTAAATTTGGCCTCCTCATTTAACTGTATGATTTTTTCCTTAGCTTTGTCCAACGCCTTCTCAGTCTTTGTCAAGATGGAGTCATAATCTTGCATTTTTTCCATCAGATTGGCAATGATTTTCTGATCTTTCCAACTTCTCACTGGCGCTTCAAAGGCTTTCTTCATCTGTTGAAACTGAGCTCGGAGATTTTTATTCTCGCTAATCAGACTCTTCTTATCACCTTCTGCTTCTTGTGCCTGTAAGTCCTTCTCCAAATTGAGGTTCCTTAAGCTTTCTTCCAAGGCATGAATAGTTGCTTTGTACCCCTTTTTCTTTTCACCCCAAGCCAACCGTTCTTGGATTTTGTCATCAAAGGCTTGAACATGCGGTCTTTTATGGGCCTTCTAGGATCAGGTTCTGGTGCATCATCCACACGGGATCTTTTCTCAAACCACCTAGCATAACCTGGATTTATCTCGCCTTTCGCAGGATCTGGAACTTGGGTATCATCTTTCAAGTATCGACAACCATTCCAAATCTGCTGGATTAAAGCCTGAGGGAGAGTGGCTTCGGGGTGTAGTTCAATCACTTGCGTACTCAAATCTTCATCATCAGGCACCACTTGGTATCTCCCTAGCTGTCTTAGAACTCTCTGTGGTGCATACGGCTGGACGCTTCTTAAACCCAACAGCAGCAAATAACTCTTCAAGGTCGACATGTGTATCACCTCTCTTACCGGGATCCATCCGAAAGTCCACTGAATTTGACTTGCCATTAAAGATCTTAAGTGGGATATCCAGGCTTCCACCCCTTCTGGAGATATATAATCTTTTATTCTTTCTTCATAACTCTCGATGAAAGTGTCCTTGCTTGGACCATACTACATGAACTTGGGGTGATGTCGGAGATGTTCAGTCAACCACATTTGCAACAAAATATTGCAACCTTCGAAGAATTTTGCCCCGGATTTACACAAAGTCAACGGCTATTAAATGTCTGAGAGAATGATCGGGGCAAGAGTGTGATGTTCTTTGGTAGTGAGGACTTGTACGACTCTGGCTATGCGAATATCAATTGTCCGCTCTTTGTTTGGGAAGACCATGATTCCTAGAAAAGCCACCATGAAAGCGAAGCGACAGTGAATCTGCCAGGTGTCCTTGTTTTGTTTGTTAGTAAGACCTTTTTCATGAATTTCAAATCCATCCGACTTTCCGAATCTTGAATATAGGAAGTTGAAAGAACAACACCCTTTGACAACGTTGCTTTTTCTGATTTGATTACTGATATTCAGAAGACCAAAAAATCGGTGTACTGAGGGAGCCTTTGGGAATATAAGATTCTGGTTTCTCAAATCTCCGTCAAAACCGGAATATCCAGCTATTTCTTCTAATGTGGGAGTAAGCTCGAAATCAGAGAAGCGAAAGACATTGTGAACAGGGTCCCAAAAAGTCACTAGTGCCGTAATCAAATCATCGCGTGGTATAACTTCCATAATATCTGTGAGAGCTCCCAAATACTTAATGACCCAATTCTGACCATCTCCTCCTAACTCATACCACAACATCTGAAGCCGAAATACAAACTCATCTACATCTGTGAACGGTGGGTTTTGGATGGTGCTCATTTTGTACCTGTGAGTGATTTTAATTTAAAAAAAACACAAAATCAAGACTCATTTTGAAAAAATCATTAATATTTCTAAAATAAAATTTCATAAAAAAAACTTTTGATGAAGAAAATTTAAAGGCTATGTTTGCTAACCGGCAAAAAAAAATTCTTTTTTTGAAAAAAAAACGACCAAAAGCGGCTGTTCTTTGCAAAAACATCCTTCTGGCGCCCTTTTGGGGACATTCGGCATATTTTGGACAAGAATGGCATTGCCTTACTTATGACAACACAATGACATTTATGTACCCACATTTTTAATTATTTATTATCTATTTATTTTTTATTTTTTTAAATAGTTGGGCCCGATGTGGGTTGCCTACATATCTCACATCCGGCGAGAATCAAACTTACGTAGTTCGTAATAATAAAACTATTTTTAAAAGAAACACAAAATTTCCTTTTTATGTTTTTTTCAAAATTTCGAAAGAATTTCAAAATATTTTGGAAATTGTTTTTTTTTCCCGAAAAATAGCCAATTTTCTTTCTCGGTCCTCACCTTGATTTTTCTTTTCTAACTTTTCCTATAAGCTGGTCAACATGCAAATCCGAAACAAATGAATGCACAAGTAAGATGCATCAGGATGGTCTTTTAATTTCGGGTGCACCTATCCTAGACAGACCCAACCCCTGTGTTGAGTCTCCGAAGTCAAATGCACATGATGCAAACAAACTTTCCTACTAGGGATCCGGCATGAAGCTGAGTTATTCTAAGTGTAAAACCAGGGGTATACTGTTCTAGACCTGGCTTACCCAAGCAGACAGCTTGAGCCGAAGTGGGGGCAACGTACCGGGAGCACGAAAGTCTACCCGACCTAGTTACTTGGCCCAACTTCATTCTATTTGGTATGACTTCTAACAGAAAAGTGGTCCACGCGCACGTGTGCACCATAAATTCAGAAGACTCAGAAAGAAGAAGGGTTTCGTAACAGTTTAATATACAGTTCAGATAATATCAAAGTGGTAAAAAGCAACATTTAGCACATTAGGCCCACACATGTGAATAAACCAGATAATAAATAAAGCCAAATATAACAATTATTCTAAGCTCAAATTCTTGAACCCTGAACCAGAGATTCTGGATTCGGGTCCCCGACAGAGTCGCCAGAGCTGTCACGCCTCCTTTTTTCCTACACCCCAAAAAAAGGGTATAAATATAAGGGAGTTTTTCCGATTAAAGGACAATCGAAACAGGATTATTTACATTAAATTCAGAGTCGCCACTTGGGATATTTATGGTATCCCAAGTCACCGGTTTAAAATCTCGAATTGAGGAACGGTTGACTCTGTAATACAGTCCGCGAACCAGAAATCCGGATAAGGAATTCTGTTAAACTGGGAGAAGGTGTTAGGCATTCCCGAGTTTTGTGGTTCTACCACAGTCGCTCAACTGTTATATCCGGCTTAATTATCTGATTTAGAACCATTTGAACCTATGTGCAATTTTAACTTTAACCGTTTTTAATTAAGAAAATTATCTTGAAACGGGTCACGCGTACGTGTACCCGTTTGTTTGGCGCGTCAAAAATCATGTCACGCGGACGTGTTCCATATTAGTAACGTTTTATTTAAAAAATTTGACCGAAGTTGCACTAACGGATACTCCGATTTTGTTTTTAGAAATCATAATTATGTCACGCGAACGTGTACACGACCACGATAGTATATTAAACGTGCCTAAAGCAAACTACGAACATTTGTCTTTTTTATATCTAAATTAATAAGAGGGCTATGGAAATTTGTTAAATGACACGCCTCGATTTCTAAGGATTAAAATATTATTAGTTGAACGAGGACCATGCAATTAAAATTTTTTGTTCGGCACGACACACCTCGATTTATTCCGGAGATTGTACTCAACCAAAGCAAACGATGGATGTTCAAGATTATTCCTTTCCTAAAGGAACCGATCTTCATATTTAAAGGAACCAATCTTCATATTTATTCATTCTCATACTTTGGAAGGTGAGATGAATACCTGGTAACAAACAACAACACAAAAGGAGAAAAACTGAGTTGAGATCAGAACATAAACAGCAGAAATCGACAGCAGCAACAAAACAGTCCCAGTTTTAATCCAAGAAAAACAGCTATTAACCCCAGATAATTCAATGAAACAGTATATGGAAGAAGGTTTCAGCCAATTCGAGATTGAAAACCAGAAAATAGAAATCAATGAAACAGTAATTTCCAGTTTTTTTTCCAGTGTTTTCAGAGTTATTTTCTTTGTATATTTAAGTACCAGCCTCTCTCTTCTGTATCTTAAGCCCTATCTCTCTTAGAAATGTTCTCCTTCTATATCTTAAGCTCAATCCCTCTTAGAATCTCTCTCAGAATGTCCTCTTATCCTTCTGTATTCAAGGTCCTTTTGTAGGCACTCAATTAATGTCATCCCCATTACTAGTGTCCCTTACTTTATTTTAATTATCCCCACTAACTTATTTTCTCTAAATTAATCAATTAGTGTCATTCCTATTATCATTTTCAGCTTTTTATTTCTTAATTGTCCACTTAAACTAGTTAGTGTAATTCTAACCCTACCACTATTGAGAAGCTTCTCAATTAGGTGAATACCCTTTTTATTAAACAATCCCCAATATTATCCTTAAGTTTCTATTTTTAACAATCTCTTAAGTTGTGAATTATCACAATCTCAACAACAGTAAGTGAAAGAAACTGAGATTTTCAGCTGGATTGAAACTCAATAAAATTCAAAAATAGTTGTTAAATCATGTTAAACCATGGAATTTTCAGAAATTGTCTTAAAACAGGAGCTAATGCAGGGGATAGACCATCCTTCTGATCTCAAAGCTTTCAGTTTCAGAATTAATTTATAATCATAATCAATGAAACCTAACAGAAGAAGGAAAATCCTACGAATTCGAAACCAAGTTACAACCAAGCCTTAGGAAACTGATTGTTATTAACAATAAATTAACTAATGAACCTAAATATTAGATAAACAAATTGAACTCCCAATTCAAGTAAAAAAATGTAAACAAAACTCAATTACAGCCTGAAACTAGAATAAACGAAATTTAAACCAACTCTAAACTATCAGTTAAGGCAGGATTAAATTATCACATTTATTTTAATCAGAAGCCAGATTGAGACTGTGAACTAGGAAATCATCAAGTCATTTAGTAAACGGACACACAAAACACAATAAGTGATTAAGCCTAGAATAGAATGAATGAACGAAAACAGACACACGAATTTCTAGCTTGGCAGAAACTTAGTCGATTTTCGACTGATTTAAACCAAGAGAAGAAGTGAAGAGAAAAAAAAGAAAGTAAAAAGGGAAGAATAAACTTACCAATCCGGTTCGAACTTGACTGGCCTTGATTCGATCCCCAAATAGCGTCAATCGTTTGTTCTTTGCTAAGAACAAACGGCCAACATCATTTGGAGATTGAATCGACTTGAACACTGAAGAGACGTTGGAGGAAAATCTGTGCATGCGAAATTCCGACTGGGCTCCTAAAGCTCGAACCCTAATCCTAAAATTTGATAAGCTCTGGCCTCATTCGAAGGGTACAAAGTGGGGGTTTGGAAAGAGGGTAGTGAGATGGTTCTAGGGTATCGATTTGGGGCTGGTTGGGTAGGCTAGGGTTCGGGGTCAGATCTTCGATCCAAGATTCGAAGAGTTATGGGGTGATTCGAGGAAAAGGGAGTGGGGATTTGGCATGAGGGGAGTGAGGGGGTTCTATGGTGTTAACTTGGGGTTGTTTGGGCCACCGGAATCGCTGTAAGGCGATTTCCGGTGGGCAAAAGGCGGTGGTGTGAGGCGGTGAGAGACAGGGGTATCTCTGTGGTAGGTGAGAGACGATGAGGGGGTTTCTGAGGGGGTAGGGGTTTGGGTATATTAAACTAGCGAATTAATTTAGGCCGTCGGATAATTAGATTCCAACAGCTCAGATTAGCTCATTAAATGAAACAGGGTCGTTTTGGTTTCATGGGGGGCGTACCGGTTCAGGGGCGGGTCAGGGTCAGGTAATGGAATGGGGCGAAGTTCTGGTCGTTAGATATAGATGAATGGATGGTTGATATCTATTGAAATCGAAACGACGTAGTTCTGTCCCTATACTACGTCGTTTCGATGGTCTCAGAGACTGGAAGTTTGGACCGGGTATGGGGCATGTTTTTTGGGCTGGGTTAATTGATTTGGGCCTGAGATTTAAATTAGAACACAACCCAACTGATTCTCTTCTTCTTTTATTTCCTTTTCTTTCTTCATTTTTCAAAAATTAAAACTAAAATCTTAAGTTAAATTATAAAACCAAATCATCCTATCAAAATACTAATTAACTCTATTGTCACAAATAATTAAATTCCAAATTAAACGAAAATCACAAAATTTTGACATTTAAACATAAAAATGCAAAATACGTTATTTTTGGGATTTTTTCATTTTTGTAAAACACCTAATTATTAATTAATTCCAAAAAAATGTAAAAAAATCAAATCTTAAATGCAAATGCTATATTTTTTGTATTTTTAATGCATTAATAAAATTAAACATGAACACAAACATATGCAAACAATCAGAAAAATCACGCAATAATTCTTAAAAATAACAAATAATCAAAGCCAAAACCTATTTTTGGGAATTATTTTGGAGTAATTCGTATGAGGCAAAACTCACGTGCTCACAATGATGTAAGCAAGTTAGGTAAAGGTCATTCCCCATAAAGTTGACTGCTATACTATTTATGTACTGTAGCATGTGCAGGCAATAACTTTACAGGTGGGGCAGTTGACTTGTACAGTTTCCTCGGAAACTGGTAGCTATCTGTTCCCTCTGTGGTTCCTATGACTCTGAAGAATTGAACTGTGTCCCCAACTGGAGACTTGTTGATCTTTAAGTTCTTGAGGATATGTATCAGGTTCCTTATCTGGTTCTTAATAGTAAGTTTGTTAGATCATCAAAACATAATAGGGATACACATATAACCTATCACTAACATACCGTATAGAAATAAAGAACTAAGAAAGGAGGTACCCGACTAGTACTACTACTACTGGTGAGACAAGGAAAAATTCTAGACTGTCTATCAACCCATCACCCTAATTTTGACCTCCACGTCTTTCTATCAAGGGTCATGTCCTTAGTAAGCTGGAGAAGAACCATGTCTTGCCTAATCACCTCACCCCAGTTCTTCTTAGGCCTCCCTCTACCCCTCCTCTGACTCGCCACGTGTAACCTCTCGCACCTCCTAACCGGGGCATCATCGTCTCTCCTCTTCACATGACCAAACCATCTCAGCCTCGATTCCCTTAACTTCTCTTCCATAGGAGCCACACCCACTTTATCCCTATTATATTCATTCTTAATCTTATCTTTCTCTGGTATGCCCACACATCCATCGCAACATCCTTATTTCTTCTACTTTCATCTATTGGGCATGAGATTTCTTGACTAGCTAACACTCGGCTCCATACAACATGGTCGGTTTAACTACGTTTTGTAGAACTTGCCCTTAAGTCTAGGTGGCACATTTCTGTCACACAAAACATCAGACGTAAGCCTCCATTTCAACCACCCTGCTCTTATATGGTGTGTGATATTCTCGTCAATCTCCCTGTTACTATGTATAATAGGACCAAGATATTTGAAACTATCTCTCTTGGGGATGACTTGGGTATCAAGCTTCACGTTCAATTCTGCTTCATGTATCCCAACACTAAACTTACACTCCAAGTATTTTGTTTTTGTCCTGCTAAAACTGAAGCCTTTAGACTCCAAGGTCTGTCGCCACACCTCCAGCTTAGCATTAACCTAGCCATGCATCTCGTCAATAAGCACTATATCATCTGCAAATAACATACACTATGACACTTCCCCTTGGATGTTACGCGTCATCACATACATCGCTAGGGCAAATAAAAATGGGTTAAGAGCTGATCCCTGATGCAATCCCATCACCACTGAAAAATAATCTGAATCCCCTCCCACAGTCCTCACCCGAGTCTTAGCTACATCGTACATGTCCTTAATCACCCAAATAAAGGCTATCGGAACGTCGCTAACATCTAAACATCTCCATAGAACCTCCCTAGGGACTTTGTCGTAGGCTTTTTCTAATCCAATGAACACCATCTGTAAGTCCTTCTTCCTCTCTCTATACTTCTGCATCAACCTCCTCACAAGACGGATGTCTTCTATAATTGACCACCCCGGCATGAATCCGAACTGATTCTCTGAAATAGACACACTCCTTCTCACCCTCCTCTCCACTACCCTCTCCCAAATTTTTATGGTGTGACTCGGCAGCTTGATACCTCTATAGTTGGTGCAATTCTGGACATCACCCTTGTTCTTGTACAATGGGACCATCACACTCCACTTCCATTCTTTCGGCGTCCGCTTCGTCCTAAAAATGACATTAAACAATCCAATAAGCCATTTCAAGCCTGCCCAGCCTGCGTCCTTCCAGAATTCCACCGAAATCTCGTCTGGTCTGGTCGACCTACCCTGACTCATCCTCCACATAGCCTCCTCAACCTTCCCAATCTTAATATGCCTACAAAACCTGAAATCTCGCTAGCTTTCTGAGGTTTCCAACTCCCCAAGCACAATGCTCATGTCCCCATCCTAGTTTAGGAGTTTATGAAAGTATGTCTGCCACATGTGCATAATACACGCCTCTTCCACCAACACCTTGCCTTCCTCGTCTTTGATGCACTTCACCTGGTCCAGGTCTAGAGCCTTTTTCTCCCTCGCATTGGCTAGCCTGAATAATTTTTTATCACCACCTCTGCCTCCAAGTTCCTCATACAAGCACTCAAAGGCTGCAGTTTTAGCTAGCGTGACCGCTAACTTCGCCTCGTTCTTTACCTTCTTATAGTGCTCCAGTTCGTCCTATTCTTCTCCTCGTCGGCGATCTCCATTAGCTTCATAAATGCTGCTTTCTTGGCTGCCATTTTTCCTTCGACCTCTCCATTCTAGCGCCAGCCCTTTTGTGACCCTAGATACACTTGCTAGGAAGCCAATGAAAAACGCACTTTTTGATTTTTAAGTTCTCTATTTCTACTGGATTCTTTGTTTACACTCTGTCAATCAGTTTTCTAATTCTGTTTCTGATTTTTTTTTTGTCTTTTTTCTAGTATTGCTAATTGTTGTTATCTGTACTGTTGTAAAAAAAATCTCTTCTAGTTTAAAGCTGTGGAAGTGTGCCTGACAATCTAAAAATTCACACACTTCAATATGCTCTTGGAGCAGACAGTAAAAATTGCACCGGGCGCCCTATTTGGTCGCCCCATTTAACCTATACTCATTTTTTTTAAAACTTTTAATTTGTACCCACTTTTTAAACAACTTCAGCCCCTTTTCTTCTCCTCCTTCGTTTTCTTTCGTTTTCTTCTTGCAAGCAACCACAAACGTTCACAAACTGTCTGGTAGTTACGTGAATTGACCAAAGGCAAAGGACCTGATCATTTGACTTTATTATTTCCTTTCGAAACATACTTTTCAACTGCTTTTGATGCTTTGTAATACTTTAATAAGTGGATAATTTTGTTAAAAAAATAATATAGTGATAATACGAATAATAATTTCATATATAACAGATATGTCTTGTATGCAACATCAATTTTAATAAGGCAAGCAAGCATTATCGTTCAATTTGCAAAGGGTTGCTTCCTATGTGTTGCTGCATTTTATCAAGTTTGATAGAGAAGGAATATTTAAGGATACCCATATTGGAACTCTCAAAAACTTCAGCTCTAGAGCTGAGGTTTCCCAGTTACAACACAAAAACTTCAACTCTAGAGATGAAGTTTTTGTTTGTAACTGGCGAGTTTTTATTTGTAACTGGGGCTGAAGTTTTTGTTTTTGTAACTGGGGAACTTCAGCTCTAGAGCTGAAGTTTTTGTTTTATAACTAGGGAACTTCAGCTCTAGAGCTAAAGTTTTTGTTTGTAACTGGGTTTTTGTTTGTAACTGGCGAACTTCAACCTTTTTAGATTTGAACTTCAGCCTGTAGATCAAGATTCAGTGGCTAGAACTTAGTTTATGTGATAGTAACAGGAAAAGTTGCAGATTGTTTTCCAGAAAATGCAATATGTTTTGTTGGATAGTAACATGAAATATATTATACTTTATTCAATTAAATCCTTTATCCATTGCTTGGAGTGTTTGGTTGGGTCTGTATCTGAAATTTTCTGGAGCAAACCATACCGAATATTGCATCTAAGTAACTGTTATTGTATAAATGACCGCCAAAACTGCTAAATAAAGAGCAGAGGGAAATTATCAAATATTTGTTGTATGAAGATTAATCCTCGACATTGCAGATTCTGAATAAAAAGATTTACTTGTGATAAATAGTCCAAGAAACTTCAGCTCTAGAGCTGAAGTTTCCAAGTTACAACACAAAAACTTCAGCTCTAGAGCTGAACTTCAGGCCCGGCTACTAGAATGCTGAAGTTTTGGGTGATTGTCTTTGCTACTTCAGCCCCGTATGCTAAAGTTATGCGAAAAAGCGGGTACGCTTGCAATTTTTTTTGCAAAGCGGGCATAAGTTAAAATGTGACATAAAAAACGGATATAGATGCAATCATCCCGAGCAGACAGAGATTTTGAGTTTGAGCCCGGTGTCACATTATATAGACAAACAATATCACGTGCTTACCTCATGGAAAAAAACCAACATGTGAGGGAAAAGTTTAAAGACATAAATAAGATAAATGAGAAATAAATGCATGTTTTGATACCATGCTATATGAAAGAATCAATGGAATTATGGAAATATACAAGGGCAGAATTAACAACTGCTCATCCTAAAAGGTTAACTACGAAAAGGGACTTAAATAAAGATTCGCAAAACAGGAGATTCGGGACCGACCGATTGACATACAAGAATGGCACAGGGATCTTTGCCTGTATGTCTAAGTATCCTTTTTTAAATTTGATTTTTGTGCTTTCGAATTGTTTTTGTTTCCAAACTGATAGATATTCTGTTGTATCAGATATTCCTATTGTTCTGTGCGGAAACAAGGTTGATGTCAAGTTAAGGCTAAGCAGGTTAAGAAGAATCTGTAATACTATGAGATATCAGCAAAGAGTAACTACAAGTTTGAGAAGCCTTGCCGGGTACTTACTTTCTTCATTCAACTATTAGCTAAATTGTGCCATTCTGCAGAAGAAACATATTAGAATCATATTTTGATGAATATGATTTTCCTGTTCCTAACTTGCACTTTGTGGAGTCTCCTGCCCTTGCGATCGACTTGGCTGCACAACAACAGCTGTGTGTTGCTGCAGACATGAGGCTGAGCTTGCTGATGATGAGACCTTTGACTAAGAGAGTAATCAGCGCATTTGTGGATGCAGCTATGATTTTTCTTCCCCCCCCCCCCCATGTACTGGTGTCCACCATTGATGGGCTTCTGAGGACTCTCTGTTCCAGAATCTGTGAACTTTGTTCTTGTTCTATTTTCTGAACGATATGAAGTTTTTATTCATATCTTCTGAATTTTGTTTGGATGGACCGATTTGGATAGATGAAGCTACTGTGGTTATGCGTGTGTATTACCGCTCTATCCTGGTTAGAGCTTGTATGCAGAAGCTGCCAAGTTTGATTATGGCATCCGAGAACAAAAGTCTAATGTGCAATAAGAATGCTAGGTGAACAGAGACACAATAACAACACAAAAGACTTGACTGCCGCCTTCTCCTAATCCCTACTTGGGCTCTCTCTCATACGAATCCAATCCTTTCAAGATTGTTAATTACCATGCTCCCAGCTCTAAAGTTAAATCTTAAATGAATTATCAAAGAAGATCTTTTATATTAGGATGAGATGTACAAATTTCGTCGGCATTTATATACAAGTGTTTCTTCGAATTCTTACATCAATAGAGGAGTTTCGGCACAATTCAAGCACACCTAACTTTTGATAACTTCTCTAAAAGCCATAAGTAAATGGAACCACGAATACAAACACAAGCACAAGGATTAACGCATAGTCCTTGATACCTTCTGCCCTTGCCAACTGACCAGTAAGGATCTTATGTCGGGAGGCATAGCCCACGAAACGCCACATAGATTCAGAAAAAGCTCCCAGCACTGTTTAGCAATTTTACAATGGATAACTAGATGATTAACACTTTCCAACCCTTCTTCACATAAGTAGTAGCATTTGTTACTTGGGCAGAATCCCCTTTTTTGTAAATTATCTTGAGTTAAATTGCTTCTCTACTTTGGTAGGTGCTTTGGTTCTCCATAACATTTTCCATGGCCAATTAGATTCATACTGATCATTTTGTTCCTGAAGAAGATCATAACAGCTTTTGACAGAATATCACAGATCATTGCTTGCTGTCCAAACTATAAGATCCTCCTTGTCTTCCTCCACCACTGTTGTGCCAAGTAATTGGAGTAATTGCCCTACTTCTTCCACCTCCCAATCATTAAAGCCTCTTCTAGGATTTAATTCCCAATCTCGGTGTCATTGTCATGTCCCCAACTCCCAGGCAGTGAAATTAACTGCATAAAGGAAAACAAAATGGTTTCTATAAGACAGTTCATTGTCTCAGGGTGCTGCAAAGATAACAGGGCTGATGCATACCTAGTTTTAATGGCTTGTTTACAAGCTTGATCAATCCATGGCCGACAAAACAAAAGGCAAAAAGGCCTGTATTGGTTGCAGAGCATAAGTAAGAAGATTGCAAACTTTTTTTGAGAATGAAGTAATGAGATTGCAAACTCCTTACGTCAACTCTTTCTTTTGTGTGGTAAACTAAGGTATTTTATGATAAGAAGTAAAAAGAAGGTACTATAGAAGTACAAAAGAGAGAATCAAGTGCATCATAACAGCATCATACCCTCCAAGAAATTCAAAAGAAAAGATGGACTATCCAGCATATTGCTCCCTAGCATAAAAAGCCTGCTGACATCTATTTTCCACAAAAGAGGTAGGTTGTCTCTTTCCTTCAAAGCATCTATTGTTTTTTTCCAATCATATGGTCCACGTGATGCATAATGGGTTAAACTCGTAAGCTTCTCACGTCCTGAGGCACCACCCAAATGACTCCTTAGCTCAACTCATTATGCTCAACGATTCGCTTTTTAAGATAATAAGTCAAGATCATTTTCCTTTTTCCTATTTTCCTTGTACAATTTGCATCTGACCTCAACGTAGTGGATCAAGGCATTCTCAGGTTTCTCAAAGTGAAAAAGGCAACACCACTATCTAAAACCCCTCATCATGCTTCCACATGCCCAGTTTGGCCTGCTGTAAACACCTTTCAAAAGATAGAAACTCAAAAAATGTCTAACCAGAACTCAACACCTCAAATGGCAATAATGGAATTCTGAACACCCTCAACTTTTTTGTTGTCTCTTCCATTCACATAACAGAGAACATAGAGAAATTGCCAAAAATTATTCCTGAAGTATAGAAATCTGGGTGCAATTCATTAAAACTAAGCAATCTAAAGCATTCATACTTGAGCAGATTCTCATTTTGAAATACATGATTTTGCTAAAGTGCAAATGTACAACTTTAGCTTGGAGAAATATCCAAAGTGCAGATGTCCTAGAGTAATTTGGTAGATGAGAGAATCATCAAACTGGGAGTATGATAAGATCACATAGAAAATAAAGAAAAAGACAAGGATGACTACCAAACAGGTATCTGGAATCATCTCTTGAGGTATCAACTGGCACCTCTGCCAGGTGAAACGCCCCTTCAGCCACGGCCCCACCCTCCCTGACCCAATACAACCAGAATTTTTTTTTGAGATAAAGTAATATTCCTTAACTAACATTATGAAAAGTGCAGCCAGGGTAAGCAAGGTTAGGAGAAGGTCAACCATTATGTTTAGCACTTACCTTGTAGTGTTGTGGATGGGACACAGCATATTACTACATGAGAACATTAGTTCGCCTGTACCACCTTGCAATAACTAAAGCATCAACCAAGTCAGGAAGACAAGTATCTTCTCGCTTGAGACGCCTTTTCTACCAGGAGAATAAGCCCAATAAGAACTAATAGATTAGCCAAAAATGTTATATGAACTAGATGATTATGTCAAACTGATTGTGCATATAACAAATATTCCCCTATGAGCAGTTTAACAACTGACTCCTTAGAAAGATTGCAGTTTGACCTCAATTTAAAGCAACAGTTAGAAGTGCACAGACCAACACATAAAAATATTCCATAGGCAAGTTCAGCAGTCAACTTCTTAGTCTTGATAAATTCTCAACACATATAAATGAATTGAAATTCTCATAAAAAACCCCATCTATTATCCATAAGGAATGTGCCACACGACCAACCTATTGGAGTTAGTAAGGAAGAGTTATATGTTTCAGCATATTAGCACCATAACTGAGATTCTGTGCCAATTAAGCTGTTGTGTAGGTTAGACATCTCTTTAACACATTGCATGTATATAATGGAACCTGTGCATGTCTACACACTCAGCTCCTTTTGTCAAAACACATAAACTAAACTCCAGCTTAGCAAATATAAAGCATGATTCTAAGAGACCATTTAAACCTGAAAAAAGACAGAAGGAATTCTTTCAAGTACTGCTATTAGCAAGTACAAAAAGAACAAAAATGAGTCTTCAATTCATTATCCTAGTGAATTCTTTGTTTACTCAATGCAGCTAGATCTTGTTTTACAAAAATTATGCAGTCTAACAACAACTATACTCAGAGTGTAGCAGGTTTCAAGACCGGATAAAAGAAGGGTTGCGGTAGATTAACAACACGCGTAAATATAATCAATTTATGATGAATCCACATAGTAATGAGCTCGTTGGGGGTCTGAGTAGAGTGGAACAGATATAATGAATCATATTTGGGGACTGAGATGTAGTTGATTGATTAATAAATATGATTTTATTGCTTTACAAAAAAAAAATCAATAAATATGATCCTGCAGCCTTGATAGATCTAAACTGGAACCAACTTCCTTAAATGACATCATCGTGCATGGAGTTTAACATGTTACCAATTGATTGACATCGTAAAAGTAGTGAAAAACTTTGTCAAGCTTATTCAACTTGTTTGTTATTTGCTCCAAAACTTAATAAGATGAAGCTAAGAACTCATTCCAGCACATATACTGCATTCTCTCTCTCTCTTTTTTATTATTATTATTCATAAGAGAACAAAAAAAAAAAAAGAATTCTCCCTTTTTTCTATAAGGAACATATTATGAGAACCTGCCTGAAACAGATTCCAATATGAAACAATAAATTGCTATAGATTTTCCAAATGCCAAAAAATTATCCATAAACCAACAAACAGCCTAAAATGGACAAATAAAGAATAAGAAGAAGAATACACCATCAGCGTGAAATTAAAATTTGCTACAATTATATATCTGCTCAAGCCCCACTTGTGGGAAACTACTGGGTTTGTTGTTGTTGTTGTAGTAGTATATATCTGCTCAAGGAATAATTCAAAATGCAAAGGAAACAATGGCAATTGACCTACTTATAATAGGGAAACATGGGAAACAGATACAGAAAACACCACATTATAGAATCACCAGCAGATCTTAAATCTAACCACCATCCACGGTAATGAAACCCAAATTATTTGATAGCAAATGTGGGCTTACCTAAAGTTATATAGAATGTACCAAACAAAATTCACTACATGTCTACATCTTTCAACAACAAATCTTCCATGAAGAACTGCAAAGAACATATCATCAACTCCTTTACTTCCATCGGAAAGACGGAATTTATGCAGATTTGAAGCTCAGATACAAACAAAGTTAAACTGCAAACAAAATAGGAAACCTGTGATACGAGAGATTTGCCAAGATTTCTGGGAAAGCAGATGCTTACAGTATCCCCATTTTATGCCCACTTGAATGGCCGCAAATCCCAGCATCATCTTTATACATATGGAAGCAAGGGATGATGCTTCAATTTTCGGCCCTGGAATACGCATGGGACTGATTAATAATATCCTCAAAAAGGAGCTTCATATGCTGCCAAATTTTTTATAGACAGCAAAATTCTGTCCATAAATACATATTAAAACCATTTAGTAACATTGGGAAGTTGTGCAGATTAGAGCTTATATACAAAGATTCATAGGAAAAGTAGATAAGACTTAAAATTTCTAGTCCCAAGTTATAACCACCACTTCATACAGCTAAGCGAAATTCCAAATTACATCTGAAGGCTGTACAAACTAAATATTCAGATAAAAAACTTCCAGGCTTATCCTTCAACTATTTGCATCAGTTAATCTTCAACTACAGCCTACATTAATGGGCATGTGCCCTCCTTCAAATATTTTGGCATCTAGTCTGCAAAAGCTCCTCGTACAATCATTTAAGAGGTACGAAAGAACTTTAACACACACTTCAATGAAGGATACAGTGCACTATCACTCCTATACCCGCGTATATTTTGTGCTACATGATGCTTTGGATCTAAAATAGATATTTCTAATGTGTGCAATGTAGTCCTATACTGCGCATAGGAATCACAAGATAAAAGTGAACTGAAGAAAACCCTGACCGAACAAGGACATGAATCAGTACAGTCATTCACCATGATATGTTGATACATATTTCCAATATAAAAAAATAGATACAAGATCCCATACTACAAAAGTGAACAGTCAGAAAAACTGTATTAAACTGAACCTCCAAAGTTACAAAACATAACATGACATCTGGCTTTTTACAATTCTGTTAGCAACAGGAACCTAACATAGAGAAGAAAAGAAAGAAAAACATTACAGCTGCTATTTGATATAATATGAACCTTTAGAAGAAATTAGGTTCTTTAGCTCCATCAAATGTTCATCATTTGAAATATGCAGTGTTATACGAAGATCGGTTAATAATGCTTCTTTTTCCCAAGTTAATGGTCCATAAGCATATAATGCCACCAGGGTGCAGCGATAAGCATGCAACTCTAATCTATGAACACTTGTTGCCAATTCCTCTTCTGGAGGATTATTATGACTTTTCTCCTTATATCCTGAAGGACCTGAACCACAAAACGACTCAGCATCACTACAAAGGCAACCTGACACTCGATGTGAAACTCGTAGAAGATGACCTAATAATTCGTTTGGTCTCTCACTAGTGACACTACAACTACCAACAGAGCAGGCATCGCTATCAGAATCACTAGGTTCCAAGCTTCTCCTAGGGGAAAAGCCAATGACACCACCTAAATCTTCTCTCTCCAATTCATTAAATCCATTTGATCTAATGTTAATGGAAGTATGCACGTATTTTTCACCCAGAGTTCCTCTTGGGTAAGCAACAGCATCTACCTTTTCCTGTAAGGTCACCAGAGCTGCTCGTTGCCTGCGATTATCGGTCTCAATTGCTTGATATTTCTGAGCATTCCCATAAAGTGAATCAACACCAGACGAGCAATAAGGAGACATTCTCTTTAGGGATCTTGATGAGATTAAACAAGACTCTTGTCCTCTATTTTTTCCTTCAGTGGCTAAACCATCAGTTTCTCCAAGAACTTTAGTATGTGCATCAAGTTGCAGCGGCTGCGACTTCATCTTCCGATTACAATCTTGAGCTGAAATTTTGTTAGATCTCTGGGTCCCAGCTTGATCACAACCCTACAAAAGAAAACAATAGTGAGATCAGGGAAGGCAAGGAAGAAATAGATTCTGAATTTTTTATACAAATTATTGAAAGATACACCATATGCATCATATATAAAATTCACCTGCTTATTACCATAAGCACATCAAATACAATACTGTGTAAAGACAACTACACAGACGTACAAAACTGTTCCCTCATTGCATAGACGCTACCGAAACTGCCATCAATTAGAATAATAATTTATAATTTGATTTGATGCGTATAATCTAGAACACTTAACCACTAGGGTCAAACCCACTTCCCATATTATTCAAGCTATACGGACTATACCTTGTCCAGTCCATTTTTGCTACAGAGACTGAACACATAGAGACACATATACACAAATGAAACAGTTCTCATAAAAAGATCTAGTTAAAAACATATATATGGATCTTACGTAGACAGCAATACAAAATAATCCCGTCAAATGAACTTTTTCTAATTAAAAACAAAGGCAGGGAAAAGAGCAGATAAATGATGAGAGCAACTCCAAATTACTACAAATTTTTTATAACAAGCTTAAATTTCTTCGTAAAGCCAAAACATAATAATAAAATGAAAAAGAATATGTACCTTTCTGATAAAAATCCATTTGCCATCTTTCCAATTTTGTCGATCTCTCATGCCTGATATATGAATGCTAAGTTCCAGAGAGCAACTAAGTAGTCTCACCAAATAACGATCACGTGGTAAAATACTGAGCATGATGGCTACTTTCCAAGAGCAGTCATTATATACCTCCACAATGTCCCCAGGTGCCCAAGTCTCCACACACTGCACTACAGGGGGGCAGGGCCTTATCATCTCCCTTGATACCCTTTCTTCGATATTTTCACTTTGCATTGGTGAACCGGAACCATATCTAACACTGCAAGTGTGGCCATTACCAGACACTATCTCGGCAGCACGCCATGAGATTGGCACCTCAGCTCTGTTCATTACTTCCACCTTATCACCCTTTTTGAACCTCATTTGAGCAAAATTTCTTTCCAACAGCCACAACCTGTGATAAGACAAAAAGTTATAACGCTAACAAAAATTCTGTAAATAGATTCTAATACAACATAAGCACTGAAAATTAAGTTCAAATAGACCAGAGGAGAACGTGTTTGAGTTCCAGCCAACACCCCTCAAATATGTTTACTGTTCACACATTATACCAAAAACTCAGCAAACCGATAGGCTAAATATCTCAAAACCTAATCTCAAAAAACTCATATACAACCCTCCTTCATTATACAAAAAGGATGAGTTAAAATAGACAAAAAAGTTGACCATAGACCCCGAACTAAAAAAGAAGCCTTCACAACATCTCCATTACCTGAAAAAACCGTTTAATATGCCAAATCGCCTACAAATTAATTGCAATACTGAACCAAGTTGCACAACTGTTAAACCATTAGCTCAATATCTTTATGGATTTTCGAGATTTTTAGATTTTTATTGCTATTTCTCGAAGAAATTAGGATTGATTATCAATTAAGGAAAATGATCCCAATAAATTCATTAAAAAAATTCTCGTAATTGGCTTAAAGTTGTGATTAGCAATAAACAAATTCGATGAAATTCCCTAGAACAATAAAAATGAAAATATTCAGATGAAATCTCATAGAAGTCGTGAACTGAAGTTATGAAATTTCAAAGCCTAAAAAATACAAAATAAACAAAAAATTTAATTAAATTCGAATCATGATTAGCAAAAAAAATCAATGAAATTCCTAAAAGTTATATAAGTAGAAATTTCGATAAGATCAAACAGAAGTAATCGGTTGAATCTTGCAGAAATTAACAACCTAAACAATGTGGGGGGGGGGGGGGGGGGCTTTTTAGCAAATAAAGAAAAAAAAACAATACCAAAATATTGTAAAAAAATTCAGTTAAGCACAGAAATAATCTATTCAATTTAAGGTAATTAAAACCCCCAAATGAAGTAAAACATTCAATACGTTCTCAAAAATCGAAGAATTAGGGCTACAAAAACCCAAAAATTACAAGGTAATAAGCTAAGAAAACGCACCTTTCTCGAAGAATTGATGAAATAGCTATTTAATTGAACAATCGTTTGTGAGTATTCTGGATTGTAATTGCTCCCGGAGAACACAAAGCTTTTAGAAATTAGAATTGGATATTGCGGTTCTAGGGTTTTGAAATATATTTTGGGGGTCGAGGAGAAGGGATAGATCAGTGAATAAATATTGGGGTAAGGGTACTTTGGGAAGATCATCCAAATAGAGCTTGTTTTCACTTGCCTCTCCTTTGTTAATTCTCTTCTTTTTCCTTCTTGCCAGCGGTTTCGACTTGAATATAAAAGTTTAACTTATCTTCTGAATCTAATCTATCTAATTAATTATTAAAACAAAGTCAAGCATTAAGAGTTTTTTACAATACTGTTTTCTTACAAAATTTATCCAATGCAGAATTTCATTATATCTAAAGCAAACTTTAATTTACCAAATTAAGGTTCATCTCGTATTTCATAGCAACCACATATTGCTGAGATTTAAGAGGAAAAATAAAATTCAAGACTTAAAGAGCAAGCACAAAATATAAAATATTGAAGATAACACACCCCAAAAAAGGTAAATACAGAATTAGTTGGTCAGCCAAAAGTAATTGTATTCATTAGTTAAAAATATACTATAAAATATGTATATACTGTGTATATAATTCACATATATATAGAGCGACTAAAAATACATATTTCTGAACAAAAAAAAATACCCAGTATCAATCTCAATGCTAGTTACAATAGCATAGACGAGGATGACCTCCTCCATGTAATGCTATAGTTTTGTTGTTTCTGTAACCTAACCTTGCACTCAATCTCATGCCTTAAAGGATACACTTTGTTCCCTTTGTATATTTTCATCTACTAGCTAGCAAAATCATAATTTCATATATCTTCATTTGCCTCAAGGATAATGTACTTGTCCTCAATATTAGGCGGGCCAAAAAATTGATTAACGCTATTGCAGTCAAATTAAGATTCGTTACTCTGAGTAAATGTGTGAATTCATTATGTTCATAAACATTCTTGTACAATTGATTCATGCTCTGTGAAAATAATCAAATATTGTGCATTTTCTCTTTATGATACTTCTCCTAGTATTATGTATATATGTATCATGAGTTAAAGATATATATATATATATATATATAAAATTAGCCTTCTTCAGGTGGAGGGGGGTTTGGCAGACCCTAACCAATGTATTGATAACCCAACAATCTTTCTGTCTCTGTCTCTATATATATATAGAGGGCCAATAACTACTAACATGGCACCTCCCTTAATCCAGGAGTCACATTTATCTTTTTCCTCATTTTTTCCATTTATTCAAAATTAAAAGCGAAATGTTTCATTTGTTCCTAACGGTTTCTTTCGTTTCACTTAAAAGCCACGTCCCACTTATTGCACATGCCTAAACAGTTTCTTCTTCTCATTTATAATGTCGCAAAGAAATATGTGATCAACATAACCAAACACTCCAATTTTTTTGTGATAAACAACAAAATACAGAGAGAAAGAAAGAGTGAGAATTTTCTACTATTCTGAAGATCGTCACTTCAGCGAGAGAAAGAAAGTGTGAGAATTTGGTAATATTCTAAAGATGCGTCAAAGTTCGTCACTTCCGCACTGATAATTTCTGCATAACAAAAAGCTTTCACGTACCAGATTTTGGCCAGAAAAGTTGAGTTCCAGTTCTTTGAAAGAAACAAAGAATTCTCATGTGGTTTCTTTGGCTAATCACAAGAAACTTCTTGCGGTTTGAGCATAACCTGGTTGGTGAAGATTAAGTGCTTTTCTTTTTTGAACTAATGCGTTCTTGGAATAAATTGTATCGTGCACGACATCTTACTCTATTCTTGAAAATGAAATACTTTGTTTTTTTTAATCTAAAATCGTAACATTATTATTTAGAGGTATTTATAGTTAACAATGACACTTTTATATTATTAATGAAGGAGAATCACTTTCGTATTAAAGATTTAAATACTTAATATATGAAATGTATCAATTGGTGCACCGAAGATACATGTAATGCCTAATTTTTTTAAAGAAAAAATTCCCACGCAGAAACTTTCTTGATAGATTTTGGTGGTGTTTTACAAGAATATGTTCTCTATAATGTGACAGAGGAAAGAAGAGATAATATCATATTTAAGTCGATAAACATGTGTATATATGAGAACATATATTTGAATAGGAATGAACTTGGGGTAGAGGTAAATGACGATTTAGAATCAGTTTCTTTCCCCTGGCGGCAATAATTCACTACACGTGAATCACTTTTCTCTAATTCTTTTAGTATATATGGACTCTTATATAGCTGCACATCTCAAGGCCTTCATTCCCACAATTATAAGGGAAATCCTTTGAGAAACAAACTTTGCTTTACAAACAGGATGTGAGTTCTATGAACAACCTTCCTACATACCTCAATCAACCTCTCATATGTGCATCAGTCAGTTTCTGCGTGGAGAGAGGACTTATGTACGTTAAATATTTTGCTTTTTATATAATGAGAGTTGGCGCTTTTCCAATTGAGAGATCGCTTCTCTTGTAATTATTTTTTTCACATACATTTCTTTCCTTCTATATTTGTTCTTTTTTTGTATGTACGTCCTGCCATATACGTGTTTTATTTTTTATTTTGGATATTTCATGCTTATTTTAAAGAAGTTTATGTTTTTTTCTTCTTATTTGTTCTTTTTGCGTGTGTGTGTATGTCCTACCTTAGATGTCTGTTATATTTTTAATTTGGAAAAAAAGTCATTCTAATCCTTGTGTTATTGCCTAATTCCGGTTTTGGTCCTTGCCTCCCCCTACTAATGTGTCTACGCCACTGCTTAGAGTTCAATAATAAACATTTCTCTGCAATAATAACAAGAAATCATATTCTGGTTTTGAATGTATTCCATGTGTTCTTGAAATAGTTTTATATTTTTTTATACAAAAGAAAAGGAAAATCACTATTGAAGATGTATCCAAGAAGCATTCGATGGATTTGCCTTTGTTTTATGAGGTCTCTTTTTTCCCTGGATATGAGGTTGCCTATGTGCATATATGATTTGGTCAGTGGGTTTACAGATATAACTATGGAAAAATTAAATTTTAGCTGTAATACTCAAATTGCCCTCTATAGTAATAAACATTATATTTGCAATCTTAACTTCAGTTAATAATAGGACTAAAATCACTCACTTTGGTTAATTAAAAGTTTTAAGTGAGATATCACAAAGGCCAAAACAAAAATAGACGATAACACACACGGACTAAAGTAACAATTTTTCCTTTTAATTTTTGATGTTTCATGTTTATTCAGAAGCTTATACGATCGCGCGAAGCACAAGGATATTAACTAATTGTACAAAAGAGAGGGGAGATATATTGTCTAACCTCTTGATCCTAAATGAGGAATGTACACTATCATTCCATTACAAAATTAGATAGAAACCTGGGATCATATCCATGATAAAAAGGTTGTGCAATCTAAATGTTGACTGTGCTTAAGATATCGAATTAAAGTTTTCGAACAATAACCTAAGATAAGAGGACTATCCATAAACACTTGAGCTCATTTTTCATTGGCCCGATTTTGAAAGCAGGAATGTTGTTTTGATCCATCTTCATCATGGCTTTAACCTCGCGGGGCAAAGTTATTGTCATAGGTGAAGATAGTTCTATTTTTATTAATAACCACCATATTTAGCTGAACACCTGTAGAAAATATTGGTGCCCTCATATTTAGCTGAACACCTGAATTTTCAAATCTCCCAACATATTACAGAGAGAGAAGGTATTGGAACATTACTTCATGAACCTTGTTCATAGGCTTCTGCAACCACCAAACCATGATCATATGTCGAAGAATAGGACTTAATATCACACCACAATTGTTGCTAAAGAATCTTCACATAGTTGTTGCAATGTCATTGTCCCTAAATAGATGATCCAACGTCTCTTCTTTAGGTTCGCTATAATAACTACATCTAGAAAGACCATGTATATTTAACCTTATCACGGTATTGTCAATTAACAATCTATTTCCCATCGATGCTAATATGGGCGACGTTTAAGCTTAATTGAGTTATTTTTATGTATAGGATCGTTCGAATATAAAAATGAGTAAAGGTTGTGCACAAGGATACTGAAATAACACAAAAAGAGTACGAAAAGGCAAAAATCGAAAAAGGCCAAGAACCAGGCCCCAGGCCAGGCAACGCCTGGCTCTTGGCGAGGTGAAGCTAGCGACCAGCCTCGCGCCGCAAGGTCGTTAGCACGCCCATGTCGAGGCCTCGCAAGATTAAGGGCCTGGACCCTTTTCCAGTCTGCGAATTAAGTATTTCCTACATGGTTTTGGACTTGGAGACTTCGGCCCTAGCTTATAAATACTCCCTAAACGTGATTAGTGAGGGGTTGGTCATATGTTGAAGGCGACAAAGGCTTAGATACATGAACGGAGCACGGATTTCATCCATTTTTCTATCATTCATCTAGTATTCATAGCTTTTATGTTTAAAAACAACACTTTAATTGTTGTTATGAATATGAATGGATAAGAACCCTATTATTCTAGGGTTATGAGTTATTGTTGGTTATTGTTGTTTGACGGTTGATTATAGTGCTTGAATTATTATATTAATTTGCTTATTCAAACTTGCACTTGATTATTTTATGGCATAGCTAACAGTAGAATATATGAATTTATAGTTGAACTCGAAGTGAAAACTATATATTGTATATAAAATTGAATAAAGTAAGTTTTTGAATTTGGGGATCAGAAAATAGATTCGCAATTAGGATAGGCATAATCTAGTTGCTTTGGTTATTTTTGTAGGAGATATAGATGCATTCTTGTTAATTCTGATTATCTAGACATATAGTATTAGATTGTCTTGAATAAGCGAGTAACGTCGAAACAACTTCACGAGCATAATAAACCATTTTAAACAATAAACTAGATACATAAAGTAATTGAATCAATTGGAAGAATGCAATAGGAGAGACATTAATCCCATAATCCCAGAATATTTTCATCTCATTAAATTTCTCGTAAGAGTTTGTTTTCTTGCTTTGCATCCTTAATTTCTTTCTTGTTTCTTAGTTTTGTAGTAATTTTTAGTAGAAAAAATCACAACATTTTCTTCATAACTGCTTGTGCAATTAACTTATAAGTAGTTTAGACTGGACGATAGTTAATCATAAAACCTCATGGAATGATACTTTCGAATTACTTTATTATTTGTCGATCGCGTATCCTTGCGTGTGCATTTGGTCTCAAAAAACTTTTGGTGATGTTACCGAGGATTTAGAAATTAGCTACTTGTATGAAATAAGTTGTTATTCGTTGTTGGTTTGAGTGTTAATTTATTTACTATTACAGGTGTTCAAATTGAATTCTAAGAAGAAGTAACCGTTTAAACAATCTTCCTCCTCCTGACCCTGAACCCGAAAGACTTTTTCACTAGTTAAGGAAGGAGGCAGAAGCAAGAGAAAGAACTGCAGAGTTGGGCATCATAGTCCAATCACAACTAATAAAGATGGCAGAGGACGATGAGAGATCGATAATAGATGTCACGACCCAAAATCTACTAAGGGTCGTGATGGAGCCGGACACCGTTGTCAGTCAAGACAACCATAAATACTTTATTAAATTCTCGTTTTAATAAATTTGAAAATTATGATTTTTCCTTCATTTTTACTAGTAAAAGATAATCATTTTAAATTACAAAAAATATTTAAAAGTTAATACTAAATACCCCATATTCATCCTAGAACCCGGTGTCACAAGTGCGTGAGCATTTACTAGGGAATGGAATAAAATATAATAACTGCCTGGAATACAATTGGACAGGGATGAAAAAATACAGTACAATACTCTGAAGGAGACTCTGCTGGCTGCGGATCGTCTCGCAAGATGCAGCTCACCTAAGCCCCAACATCAACCATGCCGCTACACCACTAAGCCACACATGAACCTATGCAACAAAATGCACAGCAAGTGTAGTATGAGTACGAAAACAACGTGTACCCAGTAAATATCCCGTCTAACCTCGAAGAAGTAGAGACGAGAGGTCGACTTCAACACTTCCTAGTGGTCCAATAATAATATATTATAATGCGAATAATCATTCATTAACATGGCAGTAAACTCAAGTAAGTCAAGAAACAAGTAAACATCCCTTTTTACATTTAGGAATCTCCAAATTTACAATCCATTATTTATCAATTTATCTCAGGTCAGGGAGAAAATATCAACTTGTAAATCTCAAGCAAGCATTACAAACATGCGCAAATCATACTGAGGTCGTACGACCCGATCCAATAAATATTGAAATTGTGTACTGCTAGAGGATCAAGTGGCGCGAACCATAGATGCATCTATTTAATTTGCTGAGGCGTCCGACCCATTCTAAAATTAAACACACACAAACAGTCAATCAAGAAGTCATTAGGGAACAATTATCCAAAGAAAAGCCAATTCTCTTTTAACAATTTAAGAAAATGAAGTTTAATCTTTTTAAAAATTCATTTACTAATTCAATGTGATTTAAGCAATTCAAACTGTCAATAAGATTAGAAATATTCAGAGTATAGCATGCTTTTAGGTCCTAGACTACCCGGACTTAAACATAATAGTAGTTATGCACGGACTCTCGTCACCTCGTGCGTACGTAGCCCCCCATAAATAGAAGCACATAATCAATTAATTTACCTATGAGGATAATTTCCTCTTACAAGGTTAGAAAGGAGACTTACCTCGCTTTGAAGTCCAATGACCGCCTTCCAAGCCCTTCCGACGACTCAAACCGATGTCCCAATGCTACAAAACTAGCCAAATAACGAGCAAACCAATACAAATACACCCTAATATTCATAACAATTCAATTTATATAAGTCACACCTCCTTTTTCACACCCCGGAGAGGTATAAGGGAGTTTTTCTAATTTAAGTGATAATTGAAACGAGATTATTTATTTAAAAATCAGAGTCACCATTCGAGATAATTTATGGTATCCTAAGTCACCAGTTCAAATCCTGAATCGAGGAAAGATTGTCTCTGTTTTACAGTCTGCGAACACAGAAATCCGGGTAAGGAATTCTGTTAACCCGAGAAAAGGTGTTAGGCATTTCCTGGTTCCGTGGTTTTAGCACAGTCGCTCAACTGTTATTATGGCCTATTTATCTGATTTTAAAATATTTTTGAAACCTATGTGCATTCTTATTCCTTTAAAACCGCTTTTAATAATCCGATTGTTATACAACTAATTATTTGGTTACACGTTGCAAATCATGTCACGGGAACCGTACTCGTAGCTATGATAGTTTATTTAATTAACGCGCCTAAGGAAAACTACGAAAGTTCAAGGCACTTTTCTACATTAGTTAAGATAATTAATATGAGGGCAATAGATTGGGTGATTCAATTGTGTGAATGACGCGCCTCAATTTCTTTCAAAGGAAATGCATTCAATTAAAAAAAACTACGGATATTCATATTTAAGACTAGTTAGGTATCACAACTACGCCACGGGAACCGTACCCGTAGTTGTGATGATTTATTATAGCGCACCTAAAGCAAGCTATGGATACTTATGAATATTAACGGCCTAAAACATGCTACTTGCAAATATAGGCAAGTAACAAAGCGATAGACAATTAAAGGCTCAATTTCATAAACTTTAGCACCCGAGCCCCTTTAATCTAATTTGATGTAGTTCTGTTGATGAATAGCAATCCAATTTTTATACTGTGACAAAATCATGTTCAGTTATAACCAATTCGAGTAAACACGAGCAGATAACCGACAAATTCAAAACCAAGGAGAACAATTACAAAAAACAACGGGATCATATCACCAAACAAACATTTAACATTAAACTTAAATAAAACGGATAGAGGATGATAGAATTGGACCTCAATGTAGCCGGAAAATCGGTTGTTTTAATGTTTAACACTCAAAAATGTGACGAACCGCGGACGAAACCCGAATTAGCACCGGAAACTCAACCAAACACGGATTCAAACCCACACTTTAATCAATGTTCACACTGGAATCGAGGCCAAAGATGAAGCTTTATAAAGAAAAGGCATTTAAATGTTCTCTCAGCTTTAACAAATCAAAAAAGAAAACCATGGAATAAGGCTGGTCCGAAATTCAATATTGATAATCTTAGTTCGAATAGTAACATATTTCCTTGTACACATTTCAACTAGTGAAAACGTCAAAGCCAACTCAAAACTCATATCGGGAAGTAATATAATGGCCTGCAGTCTCACTTGGTCTGATAATCTTCACGACTTGGCCACGTTTTAGCCCCGAGTCGTTTGAGCCCAAATTTTATGCTCTCCGTGAACAAGACTAAAAATACGACCTCATTTACCAATTAATCCTACTTAAGTAAAATAACTATTAAGATAAGACTAATCGTTAAAACAACCCTATTTTTTGATATTTTCAAATATCACATTAAAATAAATATAAGGTACTACTTTTTGTATTTTTTGATTTTATGAAAAGTAATAAACTAAAAGCAACTAAAAAGAAGAAATATTTTTGTAATTGTTTTTATATAATAAAGTAAAAGAGTCAAAACTAATTGAAATATTGATATTAGGCCTAAACTAAATATTTTACGCTAAAATGGGTGAAATCTCGGGGAGGGTCAAAACTCACATGTCTATAGTTGCCCCTCTTTGACTGGAAATGTGAAGAGTTTTCAGACAAAGAACGACTGACCGGACCGTTATTTAAGGAGACCAAAAACTAAGAGGGAGGAGAATGTAACCGAGCCCTGATATCTGAGCTGCCTACATATCCTTGGCTATAAAGGAATTAGGCCACGTGTAGTTCAGAATTAGGAATAGTGATGGAGTACCGAGGTGGAGAGCCGATTGAGGTACCGTCGAGGTTCCGGTTCGCGGTTTTGTTATTACATCAAAATAAAAAAAATAAAAAGACTAACTAAGCCTGTCAACTATGAGTTACAAGATTTCTATCTATAAGTCTTCTGAAGCTTGCTCTTGAGTCTTGAATGATTCTTCATTCAGACTTTAGATTTGAACCTTGACGCTTGCTAGCTACAGGTGCTAGTTCATTCTTCTTCAACTTTTCGGATCAAGAACGGATATGCAGTGCTCGTGATTTCAGTCATGTCTTGAGCAGTTCACATCTCTCTCTACTTTTGCATTTTGGATTCACTTCTTTCTTTTTTTCTTATTCTGTTTTGTAACTAACTTCTGTGATCATCTCGGATTGTTGACTCGCATTCTTGCTATGAGCTTCTGCTACTTCTAACTTGAATTGACTTCTGAAATGACTTCCCTTGTTATCCAGGTGGGCGCCTGATTGTCAACACTTGAACTGTATTCCCTTATTCTCCAGGTGGGCGCCTGATTACCGAAACTTGAACTGTATTCCCATGTTCTCCAGGTGGTCCCCTGATTGCCGAAACTTGAACTGTATTTCCTTGTTCTCCAGTTGGGCTCCTGATTGCCGAAACTTGAACTCTATTCCCTTGTTCTCCAGGTGGGAGCCTGATTGCCGAAATTTTAACTGTATTTCCTTATTCTCCAAGTGAGCGCCTGATTGCCAAAACTTTAACTGTATTCCCTTATTCTCCAGGTAGGCGCCTGATTGCCAAAACTTTAACGGTATTCCCTTGTTCTCCAGGTGGGTGCCTGATTGCCAAAACTTTAATTGTATTCCCTTGTTCTCCAGGTGGGCGCCTGATTGCCAAAACTTGAAACTGTATTCCCTTGTTCTCCAAGTGGGCGCCTGATTACCAAAACTTGAACTGTATTCCCTTATTTTCTAGGTGGGCACCTAATTGCCAAAACTTGAAACTGTATTCCCCTGTTCTCCAAGTGGGCGCCTGATTGCCAAAAATTTGAACTGTATTCCCTTATTTTCCAGGTGGGCGCTAGATTGCCAAAACATGAAACTGTATTCCCTTGTTCTCTAGATGGGCGCCTGATTGCCAAAACTTGAATTGTATTCCCTTGTTCTCCAGATGGGCGCCTGATTGCCAAAACTCAAACTGTATTCCCTTGTTCTCCAGGTGGGCGCCTGATTGCCAAAACTCAAACTATATTCCCTTGTTCTCCAGGTGGGCGCTTGATTACAACAAAATAAACAAAACAAAAGAAACCTTTCTACCCCAGTTTGGTATCTGGGCACATCTGCGAGTGTTAACCGAATCATGTTACCTATAAAGAGCTATAAGAATTTAAAAGCTAAATCCCATTATCCAGGAGGGCCCTGAAATTTTCAAATTAAGTCTCATCTTAAGAGTGACAACTATAAAACTAAATTATATTTCCTAAAGGTAGAACTTACGCTAACTCTTGTTATCTATGAAGGTCTTAAAATTTAAATAGGTCCCATTATCCATGAGGGTATTGAGAACTTTTAAAATTAAATCCCATTATCCAGGAGGGCCCTGAATTTTTTAAATTAAATCCAATTATCCAGGAGGGTCCTGAAAAGTCGAGAATGAAATTACTTGAGCCATGCTTACTTCCTGGAGGATCTCCGCAGAAGGAACAAAATTCCTTGCCCATGTACCATGCTTTTCCTCATGGGGGGTTCCTGCAGATCGAATAAATTTTCTTTCCCTTTCTCAAACCGCCTTTGTGCTGACAAAATTTGGGCACGACACTTGAAAAAATAAAATTCAAACTTCTAAACTTTGATTTAGACACAATTTTCATCCCTGTTTTAAACAAAGAAAACTTGTGAGTTTACAAATATGGTGGTTGGTTTGTGGCCTTGACTTTGAGGATGATTTCTCCTTCACTTCCCATGATAACTTTGGTTTCAACTCAAAAGACCTCACTTGTTTATTGACTAACCACTTTCTCTGTCACCCTTTTCACAGAAAATACTTCTGATCCGTTCAAACCCAACATCCTCTATTTGTTGCATTTTGCTCATGAATTGACATTTGCCGAACCTTTGTATTTCACATGAATCCCAAAGTAAGTTGATTGTTACCAACTTAGTGCGCGTATTGTTCTCTCCTGACGTATGTCACTGGCCTTGGCCTTGAGGTCTGTTGCTCCTTCACTTGCCATGATAACTTTGATTTCCACTTGGAAGACCTTGCTTGTTATTGGTTAATCACTTTCTCTATCAACCTTATCACAGAAAATACCGTTGATCCGTTCAAACCCAACATCCTCTATTTGTTGCATTGTTCATGATTTGACATATACCGAACCTTTCTTTTTCACCTGAATCCCAAAGCACGTTGATTGTTACCAACTCAGTGCGCATGTTGTTCCTCCTGACTTATGCCATTTTGATGTGCTAGCCAGATCCCGTTTTGTGCAATTGAAAAGCTGGTGGCAGATTTGAAGTCATTTCTCACTTGTGTCCCACATGCCCGGATTCCAAATATTTTCGAAGATAAAGTTTACATTGATTATGGAATTTACTCTTAATTTCATGCCCAAAATCGTGGTTAAAATCCAAGAATACCAATTTTCTAGGTTTCCCTCTAACCCCAAGTTTCTACCAATTTTCATGCCAAAAACCATACATAATCAATGTATTTAACTCAAGATAGGTGGGAATAGCTTACCTTACCGTTGATGATGAAAACTCCCACTTGAAGCTCTCCAAAAATCGTCCAAACAAGAGAAAATGGAAGGAAATGAACCAAATCTCCGTTTTTATAAAATCCTCTACTACTCAGCGACCTTCGCACCTGTGGTCACTTAACTGCTTCTGCGGTTCGACAGGTTCGGTTCAAATTCAGCTTCTGTGGGAAACCTCCAGCTGCCCAGTCCGGTTCTGCGCCGCCCGGACCACATCTGCAATCTCGCAGGTGCGGAAATTCCTTCGCAACTATGGCCTCTGACCCCTTCACTTCTAGCCACTTCTGCGGTTCCCTTCCTCGCTTCTCCGGGGCTGCTTCTGCGGTGAAGCCTTCGCAGCGGCGGTTACACCAACAACCAGACCCCTTTCAGCTCTTCCTTTAAGTCCCAATTGATCCGTTAACCATTCGAAGTCTACCCGAGGCCCTCGGGACCCCGTCCAATCACACCAACCAGTCCTAACACACATTACGGACTTGTTCGAGGCCTCAAATCACATCAAACAATGCTAAAATCACGAATCACACCCCAAATCAAACTTGATGAACTTGAGAAATTCAAACTTCAACATTCGATGCCGAAACCTATCAAATCACATCCAATTGATCTCAAATTTTGCACACAAGTCATATTCGATATTACGGAACTACTCCAACTTCCAGAATCGGAATCCAACCCCGATATTAAAAAGTCCACTTCCGGTCAAACTTCTCAAGAACCTTCAAATTTCTATCTTTAGCCAAATGACTCCAAAATGACCCACGGACCTCCGAGTTCACTTCTGATTGCGCTCCCAACACCAGAATCACCATACGGAGCTATTCCCAGACTCGGAATCCCAAATGGACATCGATAATACTAAAGTTCACTTCAACCCAAACTTATGAAATTCTTTCAAAAATGCCAACTTCCACAATAGGTGCTGAAATGTTCCCGGGTTTTCCAAAATCCGATTCGTACATACTTCCAAGTTCGAAGTCATCACACGAACCTATTGGAACCTTCGAATCACGATTCCGAGGTCGTTTACTCAAAAATCCAATATTAGTCAATTCTTCCAACTTAAAGCTTTCGAAATATTTCTTTCCAAATCAACTCCAAACTTCCCGGAATTCAATTCCAACCACGCATACAAGTCATAATACTTGAAGTGAAGTTGCTTGTGGCCTAGAACTGTTGAACGACGCGCTAGAGCTCAAAACGACCGATCAGGTCGTTACATTCTCTCCCACTTAAACATACGTTCGTCCTTGAACGTGCTAAGAACTGCGCTTGAGATGCCCGATATCACTGTTTAGTACCCCGAGCACCTACGCGTGCTACCACAACTCAATTGAGCATATTAGCTCGCTCAAATCTGAAGATATTCTCTTTTATTTAGGCAAATAGGCCGCAGAGCCCAGTTTCAACATTCGAAATCCTCCGCCAGGCCTGCTTCCAACATATGAACACCGTATTAATCACTATACGATGCACCGAGACATGACTGGACACCTCTTTTGAATTCACACTATGCGCTGCATAACTCATATGACCATACTTAGATCCTCTGATAACAATACCCGAAATTTCCACGACTCTAATGCTCCCATTGCACCTCATGACATACATAGGTCTTGCTCTAACTCTTACAATACCACCATGACGGAAGATGTGTGTAGAAATTCATAACCACTGCCGAATCAACAATCATTGGATCTATACTCCTGACAAGAACCATCACCTCATTCTGAACCAAATAATGGTTTTTGCTCTTTAATACACTTCATATAATTCAATTGCACTGATCCTAGATCCCATAATCTTATCTCACCCAGTACGAACTGCTCAGGCAATAAGCCACCCCAGACCTGACCAAAAGTCTCACACGATGCTAGAATGTGCCAATAAGCTACCAGTTCGAATGTGATACATAAGGAAAACGAACTCTGGAAGGGACTACTCAACTCACGCAACTAATACGAACTTTCCTCAGAAAATGGGAAACAAAACACACAAATATAGAATATAGAAACTGTACTCAACATCACACTTTTGCGGCGTGCAACCCAATCCAAACAACATACCCGTGGCTGCGTGCCACCCGATCTATACATAAAATTCACATGAGAAGATACACACCGAGCTAAATCGCTCATTACTACAAAATATCGAATATCGGTCACAAACACACTAAGTGCATAATACCATCCCTAGGGAGACAGGTAGCGCCATAAGCTACAAAACTCAAGCACAACAGAAGTGCGACATATGGTTTGAGTCTCAAGAGCCATCCTGCTCACATAACATCATCGCTACGCGGAACCTCAACACATAAGAAATTTATCAAGCCATTTCGCAACTCATATGGCACGATATAGCATAACATGAAATAGCCGACGACGAAATAACATCCAACGTCTGAATACTCCTCCATAAGGAGCGCTATGCTGAAAGGAACACATCCGGCCTGACATAGAGCCCATATTCATATTTAAATCCATTCACAGACCTCAATCCAATCTTGATCGTACCGAACTAGGCCAATAATCTTTCCTGGGTCCATAATAACCCCCCTTCTTTCCCATAACACACAATAACAACCATCATAACTGGAGCAATCCTCCAGAGTCCACAACCCAATAAGCCGAGTTCCCTCCAGGCATTAATTCTCAAATTAACAATATCACCACAATCTTCGTACTTGGTTTAATTCTTCAATCAATCAAGTGACTACATGCCCCACTTATACAATCTTCCCATGGGGCACGCTCCTACGACCTTCCGTAACATATAACAAGTCTGCACATCCATAGCACCAGCCGTACTAACGCTGAAAATTGGTCAAGAATCCATAACCAGGATGCAAAGCCTTTTTCACAAAACACTGATCTCAGGTGATGCTGAAGACAATGCCAGCTTACTCTAAACATTCAAATCCCTTTCCTGCTCATCCGAACTCGTGACATCCTTGTCAACACCGAACCGTAATCTTGATCCTCACTTCAAATTCCATACCATTTACTACACCCAACATGCCAATATGTGACAGAACACGATTTTTATCATAACTCCGGAACCACTAATAGATTAATACTTCATCATATAGAAACTTTTCACTTAACTCATTTCAGGAGAACCATAGCAATACATAAGTGAATTCTTATAACCGTAGAATATGAAAATCTTCAAGTAGTGGTCTAAGCCACCATAGCCCTTCCGGGATCCACCTACACATAACATGCCATAACACTAGAATACTTCTGAATAAAATCAATTACGGCGGCCGACAAGCCTCACACGTACCGTCACAAATCACTTGCATAACTTAATCACGATGAAGGAACTAGTCATTCCCACCATCATGCCAATTCAATCATGGTTAACCAATCTACTTCTTCTAAATTATCCTCAATTGTCTTAGAAATAAGAATAATTCCATTCAACACATAACGAACTCTATCCGCACTCATCCCGAGTGGCGCTTGTAACACGAGACCATACTGTCTCAAATCCCACGAACCACCTCATACCTTCCTTGTGCGCATATTCGCATCTCAACTAGTACATCCATTATGATAATTCCTCTACGAATTCGGAATCATTTTCTCTCATTTCCCCAAATGTGACACTGCAAGCCGAAGATATCATAGAACATTCCAAGCCTCTTTTCATAATCTGCTGCAAAAGCTCGATTATTAAGACTTATGGGCTCGAAATCATTAGGCACCACACTTTAACTTTTGAATCCACTAGGACCGTTGTTGAGAGCCACCCACTCTCACTTGGTCCTGAATATAATCAACTCCATGAATCTTCTAGCACATGATCACCCTCTCGACGAAGCACCCGGCCAAATCACTTTCCTTGAAACCTCCATCTATACAAGTCATGAATCCTGAATCCTTCCCCAAGTCTAAACATGAGTCAATAAGGCCAACCATAACACACCTTTAACAATTTCTTTGCTCAAATTACCTCTTATGTTCTTTTCCCCTTAGTTGAAATAACCCATCAATATACTAATAACTGGAAATCTCACAAATAGATGACCATGCAATCCAACCATAGGCGGTGGGACTCTCCCACTTAGCTTGAAGCCACTATTACACAACTCTGAAACCCACCAAGATTCTTTATCTCTTATTGACATGACCTTGTGCAATTAAACCGCTAGATTCCTCGGAATCCCTCCGTTAACATTTCATGAACACTCTGAATCTCTAGCAACATTCACATATTAGACCTCTTACCGAATAGCTAGTAAAATCCTTCACATGGGCTTCACCAATCACGCGATCGTTGACCTTCTCACAAGAGATAACCCACCCGAGCCTGTGCTCATTCACCAGCTGCACAAGTCCATTCACTCCCCGTGGACATCAACCAAATATGCGACAATATCTTCCAATTCAAAGTTATGTTATGTATTTCTTCATATCAAGCAGCTCATTTCCATCATATACACCATATGCTAGCCAATATCTCTAATTACGCTCGTAGACCCAACCACCATCCACTAAAATTCCCAAATCATTCCAAACATTCCTCAAAGGGTATAGTTATCTTGCCATTGAATCCACATGCTGCTCTGCCACTCTCCCACTTTGGCCTAACCCTCTTCTTTGAGCAACTATTCGACTTTCGCTTCTTACACCTGGCTTCCTTAAAAAATTTAACCAGCGCATGACACCTCCCACATGTACTTCCTCATCCTTCGCTGCCTAGTTATTGCCTTAAATAAAAGATTTATCTTCGTAGCTCTTGAGCCCACAAATCACTAATAGCTTTAAACCTTTCCGAAGATCATCTTTCTCGAGCCGTCAACATTAGAAACACCGATTCAATCCTAAACCACAACACCTCGCGATCTCTAACAGCTGCTTCTCCAATACTATTTCACAATATCCTGCCCCAAAGGCAAATTGTAGAAGACCATAACACCGGCAAACTTAACACATTCAATCGAGGACGACGACACCACATTGCAGATGAAAATTCCACCATGCTCGAAAATACCAAGTCTTGTTACTTCCTTTTCCTAAATCTGGACATTTATAGGCCAATTGCTTTTCCTCCACTGGAAATAAGATAATGAATCTCGGAACCATGCACTAAGTAAATCTCCTTTCATGTCATTCATTGACCCGACACATGTGCATGCACCCTACCATCACGTCACTACTATACGATAATCATTCATGAGCATCAAAGCAACCTTTGCATAGCCTCAAAGCTCTCAGAAGTACAACTACTGAGTTGAAATGACAAGATATCCTTCCGCAAGGCGACAACAATAGCCCAATCAACTATGTAGGTAGAAACACCCCACACCATATTTGTAGTACCATTATAATTCCTCAATTCCCAATTGATAACAAGCGCTTCATATTGCATAAGATTGAATAGGAAGGAAATAAAGGCATAAGCCTCAAAGGAATCAAACCACACGATGAGGAATCAAGAAAGGAAGTGCTCCTAACAGCCCTATAGCCTCTCGAAGATAAGTACAGACGTCTTCGTACCGATCCGCAAGACTCTACTAGACTCGCTCATGACTCGTGAGACCTAAGGGAACCTAGTACTCTGATACCATGTTGTCACGACCCAAAATCTACTAAGGGTCGTGATGGCCCCAGATCGCTGTCAGAAAAGCCAACCATAAATACTTAATTAAATTTTCGTTTTAATAAGTTTGAAAATTATGATTTTTCCTTCAATTTTACTAGTAAAAGATAATCATTTTAAATTAAAGAAAAATGTTCAGAAGTTAATACTAAATACCCCATATTCGTCCTAGAACCCGGTGTCACAAGTGCGTGAGCATTTACTAGGGAATGAAATAAAATATAATAACTGCCCAGAATACAATTGGACAGTAATGAAAAATACAGTACAATACTCTAAAGGAGACTCTGCTGGCTGCAGGTCATCTCGCAAGATGCAGCTCAGCTAAGCCCTCGCATCAACCATGCCACTACGCCACTAAGCCACTAGCCACACATGAACCTGTGCAACAAAATGCACAACAAGTGTAGTTTGAGTACGAAAACAACATGTACCCAGTAAGTATCCCGTCTAACCTCAAAGACGTAGAGACGAAAGGTCGACTTCGACACTTACTAGTGGTCCAATAATAATATATTAATAATGTGAATAATCATGGATTCATTAACACGGTAGTAAACTCAAGTAAGTCAAGAAACAAGTAAACATCCCTTTTTACATTTAGGAGTCTCCAAATTTAGAATCCATTATTTGTCAATTTATCTCAGGCCAGGGAGATAATATCAATTTGGAAATCTCAAGCAAGCATTACAAACATTCACAAATCATGCTGAGGTCATACGACCTGATCCAACAAATATTTAAACTATGCACTGCCGGAGGGTCGAAGGGCGCGAACCATAGATGCATCTATTTAATCTGCCGTGGCGTTCGCCCCACATACACAAACAATCAATCAAGAAGTCATCAGAGAACAATTATCCAAAGAAAAGGCAATTCTCTTTTAACAATTTAAGAAAATAAAGATTAATCTTTTTAGAAATTTATTTACTAATTCGATGTGATTTAAGCAATTCAAACTGTCAATAAGATTACAAATATTCCAAGTATAGCATGCTTTTAGGTCCTAGACTACCTGGACTTAAACATAATAGTAGCTACGCACGGACTCTCGTCACCTCGTGCGTACGTAGCCACCAAAAATAGAAGCACATAACCAATTATTTCACCTATGGGGATAATTCCCTCTTACAAGGTTAGAAAGGAGACTTACCTCGCTTCGAAGTCTAATGACTGCCTTCCAAGCCCTTCCGATGACTCAAACCACTACCCCAACGCTCCAAAACTAGCCAAATAATGGGAAAACCAATGAAAATACACCCTAATATTTATAACAATTCAATTTATATAAAATTCCAACTCCGCTAAGTTGACAAAATCGCCCTCCGGCCCACGTGCCCGGATTCCGAAATTTTTCGAATATAAAGTTTACCCATAACCTCACGAACTCAAATATGTAATTTACTCTTAATTTCATGCCAAAAATCGTGGTCGAAATCTAAGAATACCAATTTTCTTGGTTTCCCTCTAACCCCAAGTTTCAACCAATTTTCATGCCAAAAACCATACATAATCAATGTATTTAACTTAAGATAGGTGGGGATAGCTTACTTTGCCGTTGATAATGAAAACTCCCACTTGATGCTCTCCAAAAAATCGTCCAAACAAGAGAAAATGGAAGGAAATGAACCAAATCTCCGTTTTTATAAAATCCTCTTCAGCCCAGCGACCTTCGCACTTGCGGTCACTTGATTGCTTCTGCGGTTCGACATGTGCGGTTCAAATTCAGCTTATACGGGAAACCTCCAGCTGGCCTAGTCCGGTTCTGCGCTGTCCGGACCGCATCTGCAATCTCGCAGGTGCAGAAATTCCTTCGCACCTCGGCCTCCGACCCCTTCACTTTTAGCCGCTTCTGCGGTTCCCTTCCTCGCTTCTCCGAGGCTGCTTCTGCGGTGAAGCTTTCGCAGCGGCAGTTACACCAACAACTAGACCCCTTTCAGCTCTTCCTTTAAGTCCCAATTGATCTGTTAACCATCCGAAATCTACCCGAGGCCCTCAAGACCCCATCCAATCACACCAACCAGTCCCAACACATATTACAGACTTGCTCGATGCCTCAAATCACATCAAACAACACTAAAATCACGAATCACACTCCAAATCAAACTTGATGAACTTGAGAAATTCAAACTTTAATGTTTGATGCCGAAACCTATCAAATCACATCCGATTGACCTCAAATTTTGCACACAAGTCACATTCAATATGACAAAACTACTCCATCTTCTGGAATCGGAATCCGACCCCGATATCGAAAAGCTCACTTCCGGTCAAACTCCTCAAGAACCTTCAAATTTCTATCTTTAGCCAAATGATCCACGGACCTCCGAATTCACTTCCGATCGCGCTCCCAATAACAGAATCACCATATGGAGCTATTCTCAGACTCAAAATCCCAAACGAACATCGATAATACTGAAGTGCAATTCAACCCAAACTTAGGAAATTCTTTCAAAAATGACAACTTTGACAATAGGTGTCGAAATGTTCCCGGTTTTCCAAAACCCGATCCGTACATACTCCCATGTCCGAAATCATCACACAAACCTATTGGAACCTTTGAATCCTGATTCCGAGGCCGTTTGCTTAAAAATCCAATCTTAGTCAATTCTTCCAACTTAAAGCTTTTGAAATGGGAATTCTCTTTCCAAATCAACTTCGAACTTTTCGGAATTCAATTTTAACCATGCGTACAAGTTATAATACCTAAAGTGAAGCTGCTCGTATATTCGAACTGTTGAACGATGCGCTAGAGCTCAAAATGACCGGTTGGGTCATTACAATAGAGGTCGCAAGGCTTAATCTTGCAAACATGACTCATGCTATCGTGAAGCCTGACATAACTGATCACTTCAAGATGAAACAATACATGGTGCAGCTAATTTTATCCATAGGGCGATTTCTGGATCTATCTCATGAAGATCCACAAAGGCATATACAAAACTTTTTGGAGATTACGGATACATACAACTATTCGAATGTCTCCAATAATTATTTAGACTGACCTTATTTCCCCATTCTCTGTTGGTGGAAGCAAAGAAATGGCTGTGGAAAGAGCCAGCAAACTCAATCCATATGTGATATGATCTAGCATGGAAATTACTGATAAAATTTTTTTCCACAATGAAAATAAAGTCACTAAGAAGCCAAATTTTTGCGTTTCAACAAAAAGATGGCTAGACTTTTTGTCAAGCTTGGAAAAGATATAAGGGCTACTCAGAGATTGTTTGAATCATTATAAGACTGATGAAATATTGGGTCATACTCTCATTGATGGGTTAAACAAGACCTCCAAATTGAATTTAGACTCAGCTTGTAGAGGTAGCTATGCAAAACCCATATAGTGAGATTCAGACTCTATTGAACAACTTCACCGCAAATGATCATAACTGGCAAGGTGAGGGTGAACCAAGGAGAATGATAAAATAGAGAGCAGCATGTGCACTCGAGATTGATGGGTTGTCAGTAATACGGGTAGTAATTGCTAAATTGACAAATCAGGTGATAGAGATGATAATGCACCAGGCACATCAGATGCAAAATGTTCAACAGATGATAGGAGTTTGTGAAATTTATGGAGAAGGTCACACAAGTGACTAATGTTCACTGAATACATAATCTATTTATTATGTGAGTCGGCAGGGTAGAGGTCCAATGAACTAGAATTTACAATATGGGAACACTTATAATCCCAATTGGAGGAATTACCCGAACTTCTCATGACATGAAAATCAAGTAACTCAAAATCAATACATACCCCAAGGAAACTACAATCAACCTCAAAAGCCGCCACATAAAGTAGAGGAGAGCACAAATAATTTGCTGAAAAAGCTATTTATTGATAACTATCAACTTATAACGGATAACTAGCAGCTAAGGACTGATTTTCAAAATTTAGAGAGGCAAATTTGACAGTTGGATGCACATAAAATACCTGACTCATAGGGGCCCTTCCAAGTGATACAGAGAAGAATACTTAAGTGAATGCTTTAGCTTTGAGGAATGGCGGAAAATTAGAAGAAGCACCAAAAAGAAAGAAAGAAAAAGTCGCTCCTGGGGGCAAATTGGTTACTAAATCTGTGGTGGAAATTGAGAAAGAAAGTGATGAATTTGAGAAAATACCAGTTGCCTGGTCTCCACCCCCATTCCCACAAAGATTGAATAAGAAGAGTGATGATAGAATGTTCAACTAATTTATTGACATGCTGATCCAAGTCCCATTAGATCTTTCCTTGGTTGATCTATCACGTGAAATCCTAAAATATGCTAAGTATATCAAGGATATTGTGGCTAGTAAAAATAAAATTGACTGAGTTTAAAACAGTAGCACTTACTGAAGAGTGCACTTCAAGAATTCAAAAGAAGTTGTCCTAAAAATGGAAGGATCCTGAGAGCTTCACCATTCCTGTTTGAATTGATGAGGTAGATGTAGGACGGACACTTTGTGATTTTGAGCAAGTAGAAATTTGATGCCCTTATCAGTCTTCCGTCAGTTGGGATTGGGGGCCCCAAGACCAACCACAGAAATGTTGCAGCTTGCTGATAGATCCATTGTCCATCTCGATGGGATGATAGAAGATGTGTTACTACAAACTGGGCAATTTATTCACCCGACATATTTTATCATATCGTACTACGAAGCTGATGAACATGTCCCAATCATCTTGGGAAGACTTCTCTTAGCCACTGCCGATGCAGTGATAAAAGTTTATGAAGAAAAAATGATTGTTAGAATTGACAACGTGGAAATAGTTTTAATGTGTACAAGAAAATTCAGCTTCCAAGTCATTATGAAGACCTCGTAATAATTTCTATGGTTGAAAAGGAAGAAGGAAAAAGTTATGTAGGTGCATACCTTGATGACCCTTTAGAGAAAGCGCTTATGTTGTTCATCAACATTAACTTGGATGATGAGGTTAAGTAGATGGTGCATCATCTGGATGGATGTGCTTATAGAAAAAAGGATAATAAATTTCAAGCCTCTAGATAGACCTACTGGGCAATCACCCAAACTGTCTATCAAAGAAGCTCCCAAGTTGGAGCTCAAGCCCTTACCCTCTTACCTCCATTATGCTTATTTGGTACTAATGAAACTTTACATGCTGTTGTATCTTCTAAGTTGTCTGATTTGCAGGAAGAAAAGCTATTTCACGTGTTTCGAGAGCACAAACATGCGATTGGATAAACCATGGCTGACATCCGTGGTATTAGCCTAGCTTTTTGTATGCATAAAATTATCATGGAGGATGGGCATAAACCGAGTGAGGAATACCAATGTCGCTTGAATCCAATTATAAAAGAAGTGATAAGAAAGAAATTCATAAAGTGGCTTGATGCAAGAATTATCTTTCCCATCTCTGATAGCAAGTGGGTAAGTCTCGTAATGTGTGTGCCTAAGAAGGGTGGAATAACAGTGGTCATAAATGAAAATAATGAACTAATTCCAACTAGAACTGTAACAGGTTAGAGAATTTGCATAGATGTCACGACTCGGACTTCTCACCCTCGGGAGTCGTGATGGTGCCTACTCGTGAAAGCTAGGCAAGTCGAGTATTATAGATCTTATTACCCTTTTTCCTTAACCTTTAACAATTTCTAATAAACATGCGATCAACAGCGGAATAATAATAATAATAAAAGAAATGCGAAAGAGGAAATCTGATAACTTAGCCAAATACTAGTACGAAAAATACAAAACACATCTCTACCCAAAACTGGTGTCATAATATCATGGACCATCTATGAATACTACAAATAGTTGTCTGGAAAGAAAGATACAATCTATCTCTGAAGTAAATGAAGACAGAATATAAAAGATAGAAGGGGATGCCAAGACCTGCAGATGTCTGTAGGGCTACCTCGAGTCTCCGCTAGACTGAAGGCAACAACCTCGCTAAGGTCCAAAAGCTCCAGTACCGAGATCTACACACAATGTAGAGTGTAGTATCAGAACAACTGTCCCCATGTGCTGGTAACTATCGAGCCTAACCTCGGTAAAGTAGTGACGAGGCTAGGACAAGACTACCAAATAAACCTGTGCAGTTAAAGCATATACGACAAGAAATAATAACGGAAACTAGCAATTAAAGATGGGAAGGGGAACATGTTGCGGGGAATATCAAGTACCAACAAAATCTCAGGAGAAAAACATAAAGAACATCTTAAATTTCACATCAATAAGAATAAGGAAAACAGTAACGAATCAATGTCCACTTGCATTCTTTAGTGTTGCGGTGCGCAACCCGATTCAATTCATATAATACTGTTGCGGCGTGCAACCCGATCCAATTCATAGAATACTGTTGCGGCGTGCAACCCGACCCCTCCTGTCCTCACTTATTACTCCTTATTGTTGCGTGCAACCCAATCCCAATATACAGATGAATACCAATCACAAAAGAATCCCGGCAAGGGAACAATAAGGAAACAACAATATCCCGGCAAGGGAATCAACAACAAGAATAAACACATCCCGACAAGGGAACCAACAGTAAGAATTAAATATGTCCCCGTAAGGGAATCAACTATAACCAAACTTGTACCAACAATTAACTTCATAAATGAAACTTTAACTGGAGCCAATGCTCAACAATAAACAAATACTACGAAGATAATCATAATTATTGCCCAACACGGAGAATCAACAATTTAGGCGTTTATAGTACTTATTAAGAAATACAACGATTATAATTTAAGACTCACGGACATGCTTGACAACGACGTATAGATACTCGTCACCACCCCTATACGTCGTACACTACAGTAGCACATAGCAAATAAAGTACAATACATATTCCCTCAAGCTAAGGTTAGACCAAACACTTACCTCAAACTTCCACGGCCAACTCAAGCCTCGAACGCCGGTTTTCCTTTAGCATTCGCCTCCAATTTACTTGTAACTAGTCCAAATTAATTTAACAACATCAATAAATGCTAAAGAATTCAACCCCAATGCTAAATTATAGGTTTTCTATCATTCTTCCCAAAAAGTCAAAAATCAATTCCGGGCTTGCTTGGTCAAAACTCGAGGTTCGGACCAAAACCCAATCACCCATTCACCCATGAGCCCGAATATGCTAATAGTTTTGAAATCCGACCCCAAAACAAGGTCTAAATTCCAATTATTCAAAAAGCCCTAACTCTACCCAAATTCCCAATTTCCATCATGAAAATTCTTGATTTTTGATTAAAACGTGATAAAAACATTGGGTAATTGAAAGAGTAGAGTTTAGAATTAATTATCAACACTTTGGGGATGAATTTGTGTGAAGAAAATCGCCCTTAGGTCTTGGGAGTTCGAAAATATGAAGAAAATGGGTTCTGCCCGTTTTGAAATTTGTTTTAAAAAGACTGGGCAGGCCTTCATCGCGTTCGTGATGGGCCTGCCGTGTTCGCGATGGATCAGGCCCAAATGGCCTTCGCGTTCATGTTGGATGGCCCGCGCTCGCGGAGCTTTAGCTCTTCAGGCCTTCGCATTCACGGTCAAAGGGCCGCGTTCGCGTAGAGCAAATTGAACGCCCTCCCCAGGCCCACTTACCCTATGCGTTCGCGTGAGCCTGAACGTGTCCGCGATGGGTAACTCCCCCAAGCTCCGCGTTCGCGTCCTGAGCTCCGCGTTCGGAAAGAACAAAATGACACCTGAGGAAATTTGCCTTAAGCATTCGCGAATGATTCTATGTGAACGCGAAAAACAAAATCACTGTGCACCTGAAACAGCAAAACCTACAACTTTTCTAAATGTAAAAACAACCCGTGGCCTCGAAACTCACCGAGCCCTCGGGGCTCCAAACCAAACACGCATACTAACTCAGAGACATCATATGGACTTACTCGTGCGATCAAATCACCAAATTAACATCTTTAACAACGAATTTAGCATCAAAATCAAAGGAAAAATTCAAGAACTCTTAAGTTCAAATTGTAACAACCGAGGGTCCGATTGTATAGGGCTCCGGAACCAAAATACGGGCCCGATACCATCAAATTCAAACATATTTAAATTTCCAAAACTCTTATAATTTCAGTTAAACAATTTACTTCAAAAATTCATTTCTCGGGCTTGGGACCTCATAATTCACATCCGGTCATACACCCAAGTCCCATATTTTTCTATGGACCCTCTAGGACCGTCAAATCATGGGTCCGGGTCCGTTTACCCAAAATATTGACTGAAGTCAACTTAAATTCAATTTTAAGGTCAAATTAGCATTTTTATCAAGTTTTCACATAAAAGCGTTCCGGATATACGCCCGAACTATGTACGCAAATCGAGGTAAGATAAAATGAGGCTTTTAAGGCCTCGAAAAATAGATTAACTCGTAAATCAACTGATGACCTTTTGGGTCATCACATCCTCAACCTCTAAAATAACCGTTCGTCCTCGAACGAACATAGAAAAGAAGTACCTGAGTCAGGGAAAAGATGGGGATGTTCGGTTGCACATATTGGACTCGGACTCCCAGGTAGCTGCCTCGGCAGGCTGACCTCTCCACTGAACATGAACAGAAAGGTAACTCTTCGATCTCAATTGACAAACCTGCCAGTCCAGAATGGCCACCGGCTCCTTCTCATAGGTCAGATCCTTGTCCAACTGGACAATGCTGAAGTCTAACACGTGGGATGGATCGCTGTGATATTTCCGAAGCATAGGCACATAAAAGACTGGGTGCATGGCTGATAAACTCGACGGCAATGCAAGTCTATAAGCTACCTCTCCCATTCGATCCAGAATCTCAAAAGGACTAATGAACCTAGGGCTTAGCTTTCCCTTCTTCCCAAATCTCACCACGCCCTTCATGGGTGACACCCGGAGCAACACCTACTCTCCTACCATAAACGCCATATCACGAACCTTGCAGTCGACATAACTCTTCTACCTGGACTGAGCTATACGAAGCCTATCCTGAATAGTCTTCACCTTATCCAAGGCATCCTGAACCAGATCTGTACCCAACAACCGAGCCTCTCCCGGCTCAAACCATCCAACTGGCGACCGACACCGCCTACCATATAATGCCTCATAGGGAGCCATCTGAATGCTCGACTGGTAGCTGCTGTTGTAGGCAAACTCTATTAAAGGCAAGAACTGATCCCACGAAACTCCAAAGTCCATAACATAAGCTCGAAGCTTATCCTCCAAAATCTGGATAGTACGCTCGGACTGTCCGTCAGTCTAGGGATGAAATGTTGTGCTCAACTCAACCCGTGTGCCTAACTCACACTGAACTACCCTCCAGAAATGCGAGGTAAACTGCGTACCTCGATTAGAAATGATAGACATGGGCATACCATGAAGATGAACAATCTCTCGGATATAGATCTCAGCTAACCTCTTGGAAGAATAGGAGATTGCCACAAAAATGAAATGTGCTGACTTGGTCAGCCTATCAACAATAACCCATACGGCATCGAACTTCCTTTGAGTCCGTGGGAGTCCAACAACGAAGTCCATAGTGATCCGCTCCCACTTCCACTCAGGAATCTCAATCTTCTGAAACAAACCACTAGGTCTCTGATGCTCGTACTTTACCTACTGACAATTCAAACACCGAGCTACATAGGCAATAATGTCCTTCTTCATCCTTCTCCACCAATAATGCTGCCGCAAATCCTGATACATCTTAGCGAATCCCAGATGAATAGAGTACTGGGAACTATAAGCCTCCTCTAAAATCAACTCACGAAGTCCATCCACATTAGGCACACAAATACGACCATGCATCCTAGAACTCCATCATCTCCAACTATAACCTTCTTGGCACCCCCATGTCGCACTGTGTTTCTAAGGACAAGCAAATAAGGATCATCATACTACTGATCTCGGATACGCTCAAATAATGAAGAACAAGCGATTGTGCAAGCTAGAACAAGGTTGGGCTCAGAAACATCCAACCTCACGAACTGATTGGCTAAAGCCTGAACATCCAAAGCAAGCGGTCTCTCATCGATTGGAATATATGCAAGGCTGCCTATACTGGCTGACTTCCTACTCAATGCATCGGCCACTACATTGGCCTTCCCCGGACGATACAATATGGTGATATCATAGTCTTTCAACAGCTCCAACCACTCCCTCTGCCTCAAATTTAACTCCTTCTTCTTGAACAAGTATTGCAAACTCTTGTGCTCTATGATTACCTCACATGACACACCATATAAATAATGCCTCCAAATCTTCAATGCATGAACAATGGCTGCTAACTCTAAATAATGAACTGGATAATTTTTCTCGTGGATCTTCAACTATCGCGAAACATATGCAATAACCTTTCCATTCTGCCTCAACACAACACCAAGTCCAATATGCGATACATCACAATACACTGTATATGGCCCTGAACCTATGGGAAAAACCAACAGCGATGCCGTAGTCAAAGCTGTCTTGAGCTTCTAAAAGCTCGCCTCACACTTGTCCGACCACATGAATTGGGCACCATTCTGGGTCAACCTGGTCATCGGGGCTGCAATAGATGAAAACCCCTCCACAAACTGTCCGTAGTAACCTGCCAAACCCAAGAAACTCCGGATCTTTATAGCTGATGTGGGTCTAGGCTAGTCCTTGACTACCGCAATCTTCTTAGGATCTACTGAATACCCTCTGCTGATACAACGTGACCCAAGAATGCAACCGAACTCAACCAAAACTAACACTTTGAAAACTTAGCATACAACTGACTATCCCTCAGAGTCTGAAGAACGACTCGAAGATGTTGCTCGTGCTCCTCCCGGCTACGGGAATAAATCAAAATGTCATCAATGAAGACAATTACTAAGGAATCCAAATAAGGCTTGACACTCGGTTCATCAAGTCCATGAAAGCTGCTGGGGTATTTGTCAACCCAAATGACATCGCTTAGAACTAGGGGTGGGCATCAGTCGGTTCGGTTATGAATATTATTGGTTTTTCCTATCGGTTATCGGTTTATAGATATGATAAACTGATAACAAAACCGATAAGATATTGGTTATCGGTTATCGGTTAATCGGTTATTGATCATTATTGGTTCGGTTATCGGTTTACTCGATAAGATAAAACTAAAACAGATTATGCAAATGAGAACAGTTCTGTTTATGTTGCTTAGATATATTGGCATTCGTTCTCTTTTTCAATTGATCAATATTCTTTTGATAGAAAATGTTTCTTCTAATTGTAAGAGTTTCGTGCTGCCAAAAGCACCCACATCATCTGATTGAGTAATAGGACAACCAGTTAAAGTTCCATCTTAGTGAAACTTGACTTGAGTCTTCCATGAAAAACATTGATTTAAAAATCAGTGGTTGAATTTGCAAGCAAAGACAATCCATTTGGCGGAGAACTGGTGAGGGCGATAGGGTGTGAGGCGGAAAAATTAAGAAGTGAGAACTATGTATATGAAACCCTAGTATGTATATACTTAAGGGTAAACTAATAAATTAGTTAACCCTTGTTGGGTTATCGATTTTACCCAATAATAGAATTGCCAAACCGAGCCCGAATCGATAACCCAATAATTGTTTTTACCTGTTACCGAACCGTTAACCCAATAACCTAATACCGATAACCCAATAAATAATTAACGGTTCGGGTTATCGGTTTTACCCGATATTTGTCCACCCCTACTAAGAACTCATAATGCCCGTACGGAGTGCAAAAAGTTATCTTAGGGACATCGGATGCCCTAATCCTCAACTGATGGTAGCCAGATCTCAGATCAATCTTCGAAAATACCTTGGCACCCTGAAGCTGATCAAATAAATCATCAATCCTTGGCAATGGATACTTGTTCTTGATGGTGACTTTGCGTCATGGCCCAACCTCGGGAGGCATGACCATCGATCAATCGAGTGAACCCAACTGAGCAAACCTTATCAAACACTTTCTACCCAACTCAATATTATTAAGGAAACCATGTTTTTGTTTATTTAGACAATAGGAAAGGTTGTACATTCAAAATTAATAGTTCATTTTATATCACAACTTTAAACCGTAGTTAAGTTTCCAAGGTTCCATCCAGTTACAATCTAGAGAAACAAGAGTTTAGATTTATAACATAGTTCATAGACCCATCTAACACCCGTACATAACCCACACAAACGTCTACGGAGCCTCTAAGGATACAAATATAATTATGATAACGCCGGCAACAAGGCCCCGGCTATACCTCAAAAGTGGATATCCACAACAAAATATGTACAACATAACCCCTTGAAGGAGAAAGGGACTCACCAAGGCTTTGAGAGGAGGATACTCTGCTACGCGCGATCGTCACTATCCGCTATGGAGCCACATACATTTATTTCAAAATGTAGCACCCCCGGCAAAAGGGGTATTAGTACCATGGAATAGTACTAGTATGTATAACTAAACACCATTTTATTAGAAAGAACTATCATACAAGAACAAGGAAATCACAAGAGACAATTGAAAGCTTTTAACCGAACACCACATCATCAAATACAAGATCATATAATCTTTCACATAATTTCCATAGCTTTAGTTTGGGGCACTTCATACTGTCCATTATCACTCACAATACCACTGCTTTCTAGAGCGGAGTCCGATCACGATCCGATCGTCGAGGTTGCCTCATTTGAGACATGTACTTCCATCACAATCTTATTCTCCCTTTCCGGAATTCAATATCAGCACAATACCACCATATGTGCAGCATGACATCCGATCACGGCCCGATCGGCTAGGCCGCCTTACCGAGGCGTTGTTCCTTTCTCATTAATCATCTCATTTCAATCTTTTATTTCACATATATCAATTCATAGGCACTTAGGGCCACAATTATCACATCATTTCTATTTTCAATGTTGACCTTGCAATTTGGGACCACAAGCACATACAAAAGCAATTCAAGTTGTAAGCATAACAATCTTCAAGGGGGTGCCTCATTTCTATTTCACATAGTTGGCATAACAATCTCAGTTTTAATCTTGACGTAAAGTCTAGGTATTTCAATACACGGTTCATATTCTTCGCACATCTTTAAATATCTAGAATAGTACATTACACACATTGAGGCACACCTTTCATGTATATATATATATATATAATTTCAAAACCAATTCATGTGAAGTAACAATTAATACATCAATCAAGTTTTCAGTCTTACCATATTTGCACATACACCAACGGAGCTCAATTTCTAATAATAGGGGGTTTTAGCCATACATACCTCAACAGAGCTTTCTTTAAATTCTTACAAAATTTCGAGACTCTTAGCAACTTCAATCTATTTTATGAAAATTACAAATTGAACAAAGAATTAGAGACATGATTAAGATTCTAGCTCATTTGAGTACATTATCAAGCGCCAGGTGTGCATTGTGATTATAAGACCCTTTTGTGAGAGATTTTCATTATCTTACACCCCAATTGCTATCTTTTTAGTTCACAACCTCCCCATACCCTATTATCTTTTATGCACACAAGAAAATCCATTTTTATACCCATGAACCCCCAAGCTAATTACTCATTCTAGTGTGAATTTCGAAACCAAAGGCTAGGGCTCAAGTTCTTACCTCTTGGGGTGAAGGTCTAGCAGCTTTACTTGATAATCTTCAAGGGTTTAAGCAGGGATTGAGTGGGGACTTGATGAAGATCACCTTCTCTCTCTAGAACTCCCTCTCTCACTCTATTTGCAACAAAATAACATAAAAGGGGTCTAATGAGGTGTTTTTAATGAGATGGGGTCGGGCTTTAAAAGTTAGAAAATAGGAGCCCCGATGAAATCTGCAATCGCATAATGGACATGCAGCCCCCAAAAGGGACCGCAAAAAATGGACCCAAAAACCTAAACAAACTATCCGGGTATGTGACAGAAATGCGGTCCGCATACCTGTTCTGCGGTCGCATAATACACCACAGAACTGCCCCTTACAAAAATTCCAAGGGGATTATGCGATGACTATGCATCCCGCATATTGATTATGTGATCGCATAATTGGCAGCATAGTTGACTTCAAACTAACCATCAAGCCGTCTGACTCTGCGACGACTATGCGGTTCGCATAGTTATTATGCCATCGCATAATGGACCACAAAAACACACTTTTCTGGAAAACATTATTCCTTAACTTTTTAATAGATCGATCAAAAGGGTCCAAACCGCGGTGAGCTTATTTGTAACACATATTCCTAATTTGGTACTACGAGCTTTCGAGTTTTTGAGTAGAAATTTCACGGGGCCTTACATCCTCCCCCACTTAAGATCATTCGTCCTCGAATGAGGACCAAGGTTCACTCGTTAGCAATCTTTATGCAACCTCAGCTTTTCACAACATGAAACATATCAACAACCCCAAATTTGTCTAACTCCCTAAATTTCCAAAAATTTCGCCAGAGGTTCCTTTGTATCTAGTCATATCCACCTGTCAGAGAGCCCCAGAAACTTATCCTAATAGCATATACACATTCCATAGGCATAACATAACTTGTACAACACTAACCATGACCGCATAGGCAACATATAACCAAAACATGACAGTTTTACATAGATCCAATCAAAAGATAAGAGTTCATAGGAACCAAATGCATATAAGCTATTACATGACTATTCAAACAAATGTGGGTACTTCCTTCTCATTTCTTCCTCGGCTTCCCAAGTGGCTTCCTCAACCTGCTGGTTCCGCCATAATACTTTTACGAAGGCAATTTCCTTATTTCTCAATTTCCAGACTTGCCTATCAAGAATGGCAACTGGAACTTCTTCATATGACAGTTCTTAATTAACCTCAATAGTTTCAACGGGCACAATAGTGGACGGATCTCCCAATACCTTCCTCAACATAGACACATGGAAGACCGGGTATACCAATGACATCTCAGGTGGCAGCTCGAGCTTGTATGCTACCTGACCAATCCTCTGAATGATTCTGTACGGTCCGGCATACCTCAGACTCAATTTTCCTTTCTTTCCAAACCGCATGATACCCTTCATGGGGGAAACTTTCAAAAATACCCAATCATCATCTTTGAACTCCAAATCTCTCCGACGAATGTCTGAATAAGACTTTTGGCGACTCTAAGCAGTTTTTAACCTTTCTTTAATAATCCTGACTTTCTCCATGGCCTGATGCATGAGGTTCAACCCTATCAATTCCGCTTCTCCAACCTCGAACCACCCAATGGGAGACCTACTTCTCCTACCATACAACGCCTCAAATGGTGCCATCTGGATACTAGCATGAAAGCTATTATTGTAATCAAACTCTATGAGTGGCAAATGATCATCCCAGCTACCTTTGAAATCAAGAACACAAGCACGCAACATGTCCTCAAGCGTCTAAATAGTTCGCTCCGCTTGCCTGTCGGTCTGAGGGTGAAAAGTTGTGCTAAGATTTACCTGTGTGCCCAAACCCTGCTGAAATTTCTTCCATAAGTTGGTTGTGAACTGAGCCCCTCGATTTGAAATGATTGAGACTGGAGTGCCATGCAACCTAATTATTTCTTTGATATACAACTGAGAATATTGTTCCGATGTGTCGGTAGATTTAACTGGCAAGAAGTGCGCTGATTTCGTGAGTCGGTCCACAATTACCCAAATTGAGTCGACCCTACCACAAAATCCATGTTGATCATCTACCATTTCCACAGTGGAATTTCTATGCTTTGAGCCAATCCACCGGGCCTTTGATGTTCGACCTTCACTTAGCTTGTTGATAGTTCGGATATTTTGCCACAAAGTCTGCCACATCCTTTTTTATGTTGTTCCACCAATAAACTTCCTTGAGATCATGATACACTATCGTAGAACCTGGGTGCATGAAATAACTATAAGTGTGAGCTTCTGCCATGATCCTTTTCCCGAAGATCGTTAATATCCGAAACACATAGGCGGCCTTGGTACCGTAAGGTACCATCATCAATGCCAAAGGAAAAAGTTGTGGTCTTGTATTTATGAATCCCCTCTTTCAGTTGTGCAAACAATGGATCATTGAATTGCTTCTCTTTTACTTCCGTCACAAGCGATGATTCAACCCTATTCTACACAATCACTCCTCCTTCATTAGAGTCCACAAGACCAACTCCCAAACTAGCTAACTGGTGAACCTCCCAGGCCAAGGGCCTTTGATATGCCTCCAAATGAGCCAAACTACCCATAGATTTTTGACTAAGAGCATCCGCCACAACATTAGCCTTTCCCGGGTGATAGAGAATATCAATGTCATAGTCCTTAAGTAACTCCAGCCATCTTCTCTGTCTCAGATTCAACTCCTTCTGCTTGAAAATATATTAAAGGCTCTTGTGGTTTGTAAATACATCCACATGGACCCCATACAAATAATGTCACCAAATCTTTAGGGTAAACACCACTGCCGCAAGCTCTAAGTCATGGGTTGAATAGTTCTTTTCATGGTTCTTGAGTTGCCTAGAGCTATTACCTTGTCGTGCTGCATTAACACACACCCGAGCCCAATCTTCAAAGCATCGCAATACACCACAAATCCCTCTGTACCCTCTGGTAGGGTTAATACCGGTGCTGTAGTCAATCTTGATTTCAATTCTTGGAATCTCCTTTCACAAGCATCGGACCACTAGAACTTAACTGCTTTCTGCGTCAATTTAGTCAATGGAGAGGCAAGAGTAGAAAATCCCTCCACAAATCTCCCGTAGTACCCAGCCAAACCCAAGAAATTGCGAATCTCTGTTGAAGTGGTAGGTCTAGGCCAATTCTTCACTGCTGCAATCTTTTGAGGATCAACCATAATTCCCTCCCTGGCGATGACATGACCCAAGAACTATAACACGACAGATTCAAGCCAAAATTCACATTTTAAATTTTTTGCATACAGTTGATATTGCTGAAGAGTTTGCAGAACTGCCCTGAGATGGTCAACATGGTCCTCCCGACTTCGGAAATACACAAGAATATCGTCAATGAACACTATCACAAAGGAGTCTAGCAAAGGCTTGAAGACTCGATTCATAAGATCCATGAAAGCTACCGGGGCATTTGTGAGCCCAAAAGACATCACCATAAATTCAAAGTGCCCATACCGAGTCCTGAAAGCTATTTTTGGAATTTCCTGCTCCCTTATCTTCAATCGATGATATACGGATCGTAAGTCCATTTTTGAGAAGCACGTAGCACCTTGCAATTCATCAAACAAGTCATCTATCCTTGGTAGAGGGAATTTATTTTTGATTGTGACTTTGTTGAGTTGCCGATAGTCAATACACATCCGTAGCGACCCATATTTCTTCCTTACAAACAAGACCGGTGCGCCCCATGGTGACACACTCGGCCGGATGAAACCCTTTTCTAGCAAATTTTTCAATTGTTTTTTTAGCTCTTTCAATTCTGTCTGTGCAATTCTGTAAGGTGGAATTGATATAGGCTGCATGCCTGGCATCACGTCAATCCCAAAATCAATCTCCCTATCTGGTGGGATCATAGGGAGCTCATCTGGAAAGACATCCAGAAATTCATTCACAACTAGTACGGACTCAAGGTTAGGTGCCTCGGCATCGGTGTCCGTAACACAGACTAAATGATAGATACACCCCTTCTTGATCATCTTTGTGGCCTTAAGGTAAGAAATAAACTAACCTTTTGGCACTACATTATCTCCCTTCCATTCAACAATGGACTCATTAGGAAATTCAAGCCTCATAGATCTAGTCCGACAATCAAGTTTGGCAAAACATGAATAAAGTCAATCCATTCCCATTATTACATCAAAATCGACCATCCCCAATTCAATAAGATCGGCCATGGTATCCCTACCACACACCGTGACAACACAACCTCTATAGACTCAAGCAGCCGCAATTGACTCACCAACCGGAGTAGACACCGAAAATGGATCATGAAGCTGATCCGGTTTTATCCCAAATTCCATAGCAACAAAAGGGGTAACATAGGACAAGGTGGAACCAGGGTCAATAAATGCATACACATCATGAGACTGGATAGTCAGAATACCTGTAACAACATCTGGAGAAGCCTCTGCAGTCTGGTGAACACTCATCGCATAGAACCGGCTAGGTCCACCTGAACTCTGCGCACCACCCTAGCTGCACCATGCCCTGCGGGTGCTGGGGTACCTCGAGCTGGAGAAGGGGCTGAAGATGTAGCAGCTGTTGGGCTGGCTGGCTGAGCTGTGCCCTTACCCGCTCTCTGGCGGGATACGCGAAAATGCCTTTGAATATGACCCTCATCCCATATCCATAGCATTTAGGTATCTCCAAGTAGCAAATCCCTGAGTGCATCTTCCCATACCTGGGGCATGGGGACCTCTGCTACTGCTGTGACCTCTCTCCTGACCGACCCTGTTGGTGGGTTCCCCTATTGCCCTAACCGGGCCTGAAACGACTCCACTGTTGCTGCTGGCTGGGCCCTAATGGCGGTGCACTAGCGGAAGACTGTGCAACAGATTGGGACGGCCTTGATGATCCTCCCCTGAAAGCTGATCTTATCCCACCTAGTGACTCTCCCATGTTACCCGTAGACCGGGCCTTGCTGTTACCCTCTCTCTCTATATATTCTATTTTTTAGTTTACGGTTCTTTGTGTCCTGAGAAAATGCTACCATTTTCCCATAATTCATGTTAGAATCAAGGCAGCTGTAGAAGCCTCATTAATAGTCAAAGGATTAAGGCCATGGACAAACCGGTGCACCCTGGTCTCCATTGTGGGCAACATGTGAATGGCATACTTGGACAGGCGAGCAAACTCCATGTGGTACTCCCACACACTTCTGCTGCCTTGCTTCAGATTTTCAAACTCTGCTGCACGGGCTGCCCTTGTCTCAGTAGGCAGGAAATGATCTATAAAGGCATCGGCAAAATCGATCCACCTCGCTGGAGGGCTCCCCTCCTCACGGGAATCTTTCCACAATTCAAACCACGAATAGGCCACCCCTTTAAGAGGGTAGGCAGCCAACTCTACTCCCTATGTCTCAGTTGTACGCATAACCTTGAGGGTCTTGTGCATCTCATCAATAAAATCCTGAGGGTCTTCTTCTGGATTGGCACCCGTAAATACTGGAGGGTCTAACTGAAGAAACCTATTCACCCTGGAACTAGTGGAATCCCCTTGCTGGCTGGATGAACTGGGTGCAACATTGGACCTCTAGGCCTGAGAGGCCATTAGCTGGGTCAACATCTGAATAGCTCCCCTAAGATCCGCATTAGAAATACCAGAACCGGAAGCTGAGGCTAGAGGCGGAACAGGAGTATCAATGGGAGGGATAGTGGTACCCTCCGCAGGTGTAGGAATTGGGGTAGTCTGGTCTGGAATAGAAGAACCATGCATGGTGATAGCAGGGCAACTACCCTCACCCACAGTATCAAGCAGTGATTCATCAGCCACTCCTGAGGTGGCATTGGCTTATTGGCCAATTCTCGCTTTCTTCTTAGGTGCCATTTACTGAAAGATAGAATAATGCACTAGTTAGAGGGGGAATAGTTTCGTAACAAGTCTTGCCGCATGATCCATAATATCAAAGAAGGGTGTTATTCCTAAATGCCCAAGTAGCCTCCAACTTATAAATGTGGTCGACTACATACAGATAAGAAGGATTCTACTAGACACGGCTCCAAGACATCCTAGGACACTTCAAAACTTTAGGTTCTGATACCAAGTTTGTCACGCCCCAACCTCGGGAGGCGCGACCGGCGCTCAATCGAGAAAACCCAACTGAGCAAGCCTTATCAAACATTTTCTACCCAACTCAATATTATTAAGGAAACCGTGCTTTCGTTTATTTAGACAATAGGAAAGGTTGTACATTCAACATTGATAGTTCATTTTATATCACAACCTTAAACCGTAGTTAAGTTTCCAAGATTCCATCCAGTTACAATCTAGAGAAATAAGAGTTTAGATTTATAACATAGTTCCACACCGTGCTATACGTCAAAAGTGGATATCTACAACAAAATATGTACAACATAACCCCTTGAAGGAGAAAGGGGCTCACCAAGGCTTTAAGAGGAGGATACTCTGCTACGCACGATCGGCACTATCCGCTATGGAGCCACCTACATTCAATTAAAATGTAGCGCCCCCGCAAAAGGGGCGTTAGTACCATGGAATAGTACTAGTATGTATAACTAAATATCATTTTATTAGAAAGAACTATCATACAAGAACAAGGAAATCACAAGAGACAATCGAAAGCTTTTAACTGAACACCACATCATCAAATACAAGAATCATATGATCTTTCGCATAATTTCCATAGCTTTAGTTTGGGGCACTTCATACTGTCCATCATTACTCAAAATACCACCTCTTTCTAGAGCGGAGTCCGATCACGACCCGATCGGCTAGGTTGCCTCATTTGAGACATGTACTTCAATCACAATCTTATTCTCCCTTTCCGGAATTCAATATCAGCACAATACCACCATGTGTGTGGCATGATGTCCAATCACGGCCCGATTAGCTAGGCCGCCTTACCGAGGCGTTGTTCCTTTCTCATTAATCATCTCATTTCAATCTTTTATTTCACATATATCAATTCATAGGCACTTAGGGCCACAATTATCACATCATTTCTATTTTCAATGTTGACCTTGCAATTTGGGACCACAAGCACATACAAAAGCAATTCAAGTTGTAAGCATATGTAAGACTTCACATAGTTGGCATAACAATCTCAGTTTTAATCTTGACGTGAAGTCTAGTCATTCAATACACGATTCATATTCTTCGCACATCTTTAAATATCTAGAATAGTACAGTACGCACATTGAGGCACACCTTTTATGTATATATATATATATATATATATATAATTTCAAAACCAATTCATGTGAAGTAACAATCAATACATCAATCAAGTTTTCAGTCTTACCACATTTGCACATACACCAACGGAGCTCAATTTCTAATAAGAGGGGGTTTTAGCCATTCATACCTCAACAAAGCTTTCTTTAAATTCTTACAAAATTCTAAGACTCTTAGAAACTTCAATCTATTTTATAAAATTACAAATTGAACCAATAATTAGAGAATGATCAAGATTCTAGCTCATTTGAGCATATTATCAAGCACTAGGTGTGCATTGTAATTATAGGACCCTTTTGTGAGAGATTTTCATTATCTTACACCCCAAATACTATCTTTTTAGTTCACAACCTCTCCATACCCTATTATCTTTTAGGTACGCAAGAAAATTCATTTTTATACCCATGAACCCCCAAGCTAATTACTCATTCTAGTGTGAATTTCGAAATCAAAGGCTAGGGCTCAAGTTCTTACCTCTTGGGGTAAAGGTCTAGCAACTTTACTTGATAATCTTCAAAGTTTTAGGCAAGGATTGAGTGGGGACTTGATAAAGATCACCCTCTCTCTCTAGAACTCCCTCCCTCACTCTATTTGCAGCAAAATAACATAAAAGGGGTCTAATGGGGTGTTTTTAATGGGATAGGATCGGGTTTTAAAAGTTAGAAGACAGGAGCCCCGACGAAATTTGTGATCGCATATGCGATCACATAATGGACATGCAACCCGCAAAAGGGACCGCAAAAATGGTCCCAAAAACCTAAAAAAACTATCCGGGTATGCGACAGTAATACGGTCTGCATACCTGTTCTGCGGTCGTATAGTGCACCGCTGAACTGCCCCTTACAAAACTTCCAAGGGGATTATGCGATGACTATGCGGGCCGCATATTGATTATGAGATCGCATAATTGGCCGCATAGTTGACCTCAAATTAACCATCAAACTATCTGACTCTGCGGCGATTATACGGTCCGCATAGCTATTATGCGATCACATAATGGACCGCAGAAATGCACTTTTTGGAAAACATTATTCATTGTCTTTTTAATAGATCGATAAAAAGGGTTTGAACCATAGCGAGCTTATTTCTAAGACATATTCCTAATTTGGTACTACGAGCTTTCGAGTTTTTGAGTAGAAATTTCACGGGGCCTTACACTTTGTTCAACTGTCGATAATCTATACACATCCTCATCGACCCATCCTTCTTCTTAACAAACAAAACCGGGTCACCCCAAGGCGAGACACTCGGTCTAATAAAGCCTTTATCCAGCAAGTCTTGCAACTGTTCTTTCAATTCTTTCAACTTTGGTGGGGCCATACGATACGACGGAATAGAAATTGGTTAAGTGCCTGGAGCCAAGTCAATGCAAAAGTCAATATCCCTGTCGGGCGGCATACCCAACAGGTATACAAGAAATACCTCCAAAAACTCACGAACAACAGGCACAGAATCCATAGAAGGAACCTCGGCACTAGAATCACGAACATATGCCAAATAGGCCAAACATCCCTTCTCAACCATACGTCGAGCCTTCATATATGAGATAACCCTACGAGTGGAATAATCAGGAGTCCCCCTCCACTCTAAACGAGGTAAACCCGGCAAAGCTAAGGTCACAGTCTTGGCATGATAGTCCAAGATAGCGTGGTAAGGTGATAACCAGTCCATCCCCAATATGACATCAAAATTGACCATATCCAAAAGTAACACATCTACTCGGGTCTCAAAACCCCCAATCACAACTACACATGAACGATGGACATGATCCACCATAATAGAATCACTCACCGGTGTAGACATATATACAGGAGCACTCAAAGAATCACTAGGCATGACCAAATATATAGGGCAAAATAAGATGACACATAGGAGTATGTGGACCCTGGATCAAATAGAATTGAAGCATCTCTACTACAGACCAGAACGGTACCTGTGATAACTACATCAGAGGCCGCAGCCTCAAGCCTGGCTGGAAGAGCATAACATCAGGGCTGAGGCCCACCACTCTGAGCTACGTCCTTGGGACGACCTCTTATTGGCTGGCCTTCACCTCTAGCGGCCTGACCTCCACCTCTAATACCTCTACCTCCACCTCTAACACCTCTAGCCCCACCCTAGCTGGTTGAGTGGGCGGTGGAACACCTGGTGCCTGAACCATGGCACAAAAACCCTACTGCTGTGACTGAACACCTACTAATCTCAAACAAGTCCTCCGGATATAACCATAATAATGGCACTCAAAGCATCCACCTGAGTGCTACGACTGAGGAAACTGAGACTGACCCTGGCGGGATGGCTAACAATGAGAATAGCTCTGAAGAGGAGCTGATGGTGCACGGTAGGACTGCTGATTAGAATACTGCACATGAGAACCACAACCACCTGGAGCACTATGAGAAGTCTGAAGTGTTGAATGAAATGGCTTGGGAGGATGGACCCTACCAAAAGAATCCCTACCTCTAGATGAGGCACCGCTAAACCTGCCTGAATGATGGGACCTCTTGTCAGACCCCTGACCACTCCCCTGTGATAGAACTATCTCAACTCTCTTGGACACATTAGCCGCATCCTGAAAAGAAATCTCACTCCTAGTCTCCTTAGCCATCTTTAATCGAATCGGCTGGGCGAGTCCCTCAATGAACCTCCTCACCCTCTCTCTCTCGGTAGGAAGTATGATAAGAGAATAATGGTCCAAAACAATAAATCTGGTCTCGTACTAAGTGACGGTCATAGAACCCTGCTAGAGATAATCAAACTGCCTTCGATAGTCCTCCCTCTGAGTGATAGGAAGTAACTTCTCCAGAAATAGCTGAGAGAACTAATCCCAAGTCTAGGTAGACGACCCAACTGGCCTAGCCAAACAATCATCCCTCCACCAAGTCTTGGCGGAACCTGACAGACAAAAAGCAGCAAAGTCGACCCCATTGGTCTCCACTATCCCCATGTTCCGAAGAACCTCATGACAACTATTTAAATAATCCTGGGGATCCTTTGAAGATGTACCACCATAAGTAGTAGTGAACAGCTTGGTGAACCTGTCCAATCTCCACAAAGCATCGGCAGACATAGCTGCTCCATCATCAGTCTAAGCTATTACACCTGGCGGAATGCTCCAACTGGCTGAGCTACTGGAGTCTGAAACTGGGGAGCCATCTGCTCCGGAGTGTGGGTAGCGGGAGTCTGTTCTCCTCCCCAGCCTGAGAGACGGCTGATGCTACAGGGAGTAAGCCTGCTCGGGTGACACTCTCCATAAAGCCCACTAGACAGACTAGAGCATCCTAGAGTACTGGGGTAGCAATGAACCCCTCTGGGAACTGATATGGGCCTACCGGAACTGTCTGGGACGGAATATCATCATCAAACTCTACCTGAGGCTCCACCCTGGTGCTGCTGCTCTGGGTTGGGCTCTGTCCCTACCCCGGCCCCTAGCACGACCTCGGCCTCGTCCTCTGCCCCTCGTAGAAACTGTTGTTGGGGGCTCAGGCTGCTGGTCAACGGATGAAGAAGAACGTGTTCTCGCTATCTGCGAAATAACAGAGTAGAAATTCAATTAGCATTAAGAAAACAAACCGCACGACAGAGATGAATAGAAGTGAAACTGTTCCTAACTTTGTAGCCTATGGGGGATAAACATAGACATCTCCGTACCGATCTCTCAGACTCTACCAAGCTTGTCCGTGAATTGTGAGACCTAAGAAACCTAGAGCTCTGATACCAACTTGTCACGACCCGGGCTTCCCATCCTCAGGAGTCGTGATGGCGCCTACTCGTGAAAGCTAGGCAAGTCGAGTATTATAGATCTTATTACCCTTTTTCCCTTAACCTTTAACAATTTCTAATAAATATGCGATCAACAGCGGAATAATAATAATAATAAAAGAAATGCAAAAGAGGAAATCTGATAACTTAGCCAAATACTAGTACGAAAAATACAAAACACATCTCTACCCAAAACTGGTGTCACAATATCACGGACCATCTACGAATACTACAAACAGTTGTCTGGAAAGAAAGATACAATCTATCTCTGAAGTAAATGAAGACAGAATATAAAAGATAGAAGGGGATGCCAAAGTCTGCAGACGTCTGCAGGGCTACCTCGAGTCTCCGCTAGACTGAAGGCAACAACCTCGCTAAGGTCCAAAAGCTCCGGTACCGAGATATGCACATAGTTCAGAGTGTAGTATCAACACAACCGACCCCATGTGTTGGTAAGTGTCGAGCCTAACCTCGGTAAAGTAGCGACGAGGCTAGGACAAGACTATCAAATAAACCTGTGCAGTTAAAGTATATACGGCAAGCAATAATAACGAAAACTAGCAGTTAAAGATGGGAAAGGGAACATACTGCGGGGAATATCAAGTACCAACAAAATCCTAGGAGAAAAACATAAAGAACATCTTAAATTTTGCATCAGTAAGAATAAGAAAAACAGTAACGAATCAATGTCCACTGTCATTCTTTATTTTTGCAGCGCGCAACCTGATCCAAGTCATATAACACTATTGCGGCGTGCAACCCGATCCAATTCATAGAATACTGTTGCGGCGTGCAACCCGATCCAAATCATATATCACTATTGCGGTGTACAACCCGACCCCTCCTGTCCTCCCTTATTACTCCTTGTTGCGGCATGCAACCCTATCCTATATAATATTGTTGCAACAGGCAATTCGATCCCAATAGACAAATCAATACCAATCACAAAAGAATCCCGGTAAGGGAACAATAAGGAAACAACAATATCCCGACAAGGGAATCAATAACAAGAACAAATACATCCCCGCAAGGGAACCAACAGTAAGAATTAAATACATCCCGGTAAAGGAATCAGCTATAGCCAAACTTGTACCAAAAATTAACTTCACAAATGAAACCTCAACTGGAGTCAATGCTAAAAAATAAACAAATACCACGAAGATAATCATAACTCTTGCCCAAAACGGAGAATTAACAATTTAGGCGTTTGTAGTACTTATTAAGAAACACAACGATTACAATTTAAGACTCACAGACATGCTTGACAATGACATATAGATACTTGTCACCGCACCTGTACATTGTACACTACACTAGCACATTGTAAATATAGCACAATACCTATTCCCTCAAGTTAAGGTTAGACCAAACACTTACCTCGAACTTCCACGACCAACTCAAGCCTCAAACACCGCTTTTCCTTTAGAATCCACCTCCAATTTACTTGTATCTAGCCCAAATTAATTTAACAACATCAATAAATGCTAAAGAATTCAACCTCAATACTAAATTATAGGTTTTCTATCATTTTTCCTAAAAGGTCAAAAATCGACCCCGAGCCCGCTCGATCAAAACTCGAGGTTCGGACCAAAACCCGATCTCATTCACCCACGAGCCCGAATATGCAATTAGTTTCGAATTATTCAAAAATTCCTAACTCTACCCAAATTCCAAATTTTCACCATAAAAATTCTTGATTTTTGATTAAAAAGTGATGAAAAACATTTGGTAATTGAAAGAGTAGAGTTTAGAATTGATTACCAACACTTTGGGGATGAATTTGTGTGAAGAAAATCACCCCTAGGTCTTGGGAGTTCGAAAATATAAAGAAAATGGGTTCTGCCTGTTTTGAAATCTATTTTAAAAAGACTGGGCAGGCCTTCATTGCGGTCGCGATGGGCCTGCCGCGTTCGCAATGGGTCAGACCCAAATGGCCTTCGCGTCTGCGTTGGATGGCCCACGTTCGCGGAGCTTTAGCTCCTCATACCTTCGCATTCGCGGTCAAAGGGCCACGTTCGCATAGAGCAAATTGAACTCCCTCCCCCAGGCCCACTAACCCTATGCGTTCGCATGAGCCTGAACGCGTTCACGAAGGGTAACTCCCCCAAAAGCTTCGCGTTCTCAGCTCCGCGTTCATGAAGAACAAAATCACTGTGCACCTGAGACAGCAAAACCTGCAACTTTTCTAAGTGTAAAAACACCTCGTGGCCTCTCTGAAACTCACCCGAGCCCTCTGGTATCCAAACCAAACACTCATACTAACTCAAAAACATCATATGAACTTACTCGTGTGATCAAATTGCCAAATTAACATCTTTAACAACGAATTTAGCATCAAAATCAAAGAAAAATTTCAAGAACTCTTAAGTTCAAATTTTAACAACCGAGGGTCTGATTCACGTCATATCAAGTCTGCTTCTTACCAAATTTTACAAGCTCAACTTAAATACCATATAAGACCTGTACCGGGCTCCGGAACCAAAATACGGGCCCGATACCATCAAATTCAAAAACATTTAAATTTCCAAAACTCTTATAATTTCAGTTAAATAATTTTCTTCAAAAATTCATTTCTCGGGCTTGGGACCTCGGAATTCAATTCCAAGCATACACCCAAGTCCCATATTTTTTTTACGGATCCTCCGGGACCGTCAAATCACGAGTCCAGGTCCGTTTACCCCAAATGTTGACCGAAATCAACTTAAATTCAATTTTAAAGGCCAAATTAGCATTTTATCAAGTTTTCACATAAAAACATTCGGGATATACGTCCGAACTGCGCAAGTAAATCGAGGTGAGATAAAAGGAAGCTTTTAAGGCCTCAAATATAGAATTAACTTATAAATCAAGTGATGAACTTTTGGGTCATCACAATAGACTACCGAAAACTAAATAATACCACTAGAAAAGACCACTTTCTCCTTCCCTTCATTGATCAAATATTGGATAGCTTAGCCGGACAAGACTATTATTATTTTCTTGATGGATATTCCAACAATAATCAAATATTAATTGCACCAGAGGAGTAAGAGAAGATCACCTTCACTTGTCCTTATGGCACATTTTCTTTTAAGAGAATTTCATTTAGGTTGTATGATGCACATGCAACTTTTCAAGGGTGCTTGATGGTAATCTTTGCTAATATGGTAAAAAAATTTATTGAATTATTTGTGAATGATTTTTCGATCTTCGGACCATCTGTTGATTAATGCTTAATGAATCTGAGTAAAGTGTTTACTAGGTGTAAAGAGACAAAGGGATTGTACTCGAAAACAAGGTGTCTAAAGATGATTGGAAGTGGACAAGGCAAAAGTAGAAGCAATTGATAAACTGCCACCTCCAATAGTTGTCAATGGAGTCAGAAGCATTTTGGGTCAGGCAAATTTTTATCGTAGATTTATTAAAGATCTCCCTAAGATTTTTGATCCCTTGTGCATGTTGCTTGAGAAGGACACTCCTTTCAAGTTTGATGATGATTATTTGAAGGCTTATGAGGAGCTGAAAAAGAGATTGGTTACTGCACCAATTATCATCATCCCAGACTGAGAAGAGCCATTTAAGTTATTGTGTGATGCTAGTGACATGTCAATTGGGACTATTTTGTGCCAAAAGAAAAACAAAGTGTTCCACTTTATTTACCATGCTAGAAAAACCCTAAATCCAACATAAATAAATTATACAGTTACAGAAATAGAGTTGTTAGCGATAGTATGGGTGTTTAATAAATTTAGAGCCTACTTCGTGGGAACTAAATTTATTGTCTACATAAGCCATTCAGCTATCAGGTACTTGTTTGAGAAAAGAATGATAAGCCTATACTAATTCGATGGGTTCTTCTTTTGCAGGAATTTGATGTGGAAATCAGAGATCGAAATTGGATCAAAAACAAGGTGGTCGATCACTTGGAAACTCGCACGCATGTTGATAAAGAAGGTGAGATCGAGGAAATATTTCCTGATGAACAATTGTTAGCCGTTACAGCTGGTGCAACCTCATGGTATGCTGACTATGTAAACATCATCGTAAGTTGGGTGATGCCTCCAGAGTTATCACCAGATGGTAAAAGAAGATTCATTCATGATGTTAGATTTTATTTATGGGATGAGCCATTTTTGTTTAAGCATTATGCAGATCAATTGGTGAGCCATTGTGTTCCTAAGGAGGAGATGAAGCAATTTTGCATGATTTTCATGCATCACCTTATGTAGAGCACTATGGTGGAGAAAAAATGGCTGCAAAGGTGTTGTAGTCAGGATTCTATTGGACCACTCTGTTAAAAAAATATCACGACCCAAAATCCACTAATGGTCGTGATAGCGCCGGACACCACTATCAGGCAAGCCAACACCAAGAAGTTAATTAAATTCCCAATTTTAGTATTTATTGAAATCATTTCTTTTATACATTAAACAATAAATAATAAAATTCACTGATATAATAATGATGACTTTAACAAACTTAATATTGAATAATCCCATAATCATCCCAGAACCCGGTATAACAAGTGCATGAGCAATTTCTAGGAAACAATGTAATACAATAACCATTCGGAATACAAATTGGACAATAGAAAAATACAATACAATACAGTACTCTGAAGGAGACTCTGCTGGTTGCGGGTCGTCTTGAGGAGTGCAGCTCACCTAATTCTCTATATCAACCATGCCGGTGCGCCAAACTAGGCCACTAGACATACATGAGCCTGTGCAACAAAAATACATAACAAATGTAGTATGAGTACCAAAACAACGTGTACCCAGTAAGTATCCCGTCTAATCTTGAAGAAGTAGTGACGAGAGGTCAGCTTCGCCACTTACTAGTGGTCCAATAATATACTGATAATATAGTAAATCGAAGATTTTTATAAAAACGACTGTAACTCAATAACATGAAGCAAGTAATCAATTCTTTTATTAATAGAAAATTTCCAAATTCATTTCATCATCTATGCATTTACCTTAAGTCAGGGAAGAAATTTCATTATTTATAAATTTTCAAGTCAAGCAATATAAGCATGCACAAAGCATGCTGAAGTCGTACGGCCCGATCCAATAAATATTTAAACTGTGCACTGCTAGAGGGTCGAATGGCGCGAATCATAGATGCATCTATTTAATCTACCGAGGCATTCGGCCCGTTCCGCAATAGTTATACACATTCAAACAGTCAATCAAGAATTTATCAAGGAGCAATTATTCAAGGAAAAGAAATTTCACTTTTAAGAGTTAAGAAAACAATGTCTAGCCTTTTAGAAATTTATTTACAAAGTTCGATATGCTTTAAGCATTTTAAATTGACAATAAGATTGCAAATATTACAAGTAAAGCATGCTTTTGGTTGCTAGACTATCCAGACTTAAGCATAGTACTAGCTACGCACGGACTCTCGTCACCTCGTGCATACGTAGCCCCCACAATAGTAGCACATTATTAATTATTTCACCTATGTGGACAATTTCCTCTTACAAGGATAGAAAGGAGACTCACCTCGCTTCGAAGTAAAGCCCCTCCGACGACTCAAACTGATGCCCAACACTCCAAAACTAACCAACAATTATGCAAACCCATTAATATATGCTCTAACACTCATTATAATCCAATTTATAACAATTTCTAACCCCCGATCAAAAAGTTGATAAAAATCACCCTCGGGCCCACGTGCCCGGATTCCAAAAAATTTCAAAGATAAAGTTTACCCAAAACCTCACGAACTCAAATATATAATTTACCCTCAATTTCATGGTCAAAATCCAAGAATACCAATTTTTTAGGTTTTCCTCAAATTTCCAAAATTTCCACTAATTTCCATGTCCAAATCTGTATATAATCATGTATTTAACTCAAAACTAGCATAAATCACTTACCTCATGCTTGGTGGTGAAAATGGCACTGCCAAGTTGCTCCAAAATCGGCCCCACGAAAGAAATGGAGTGAAAATGAGCCAAACCCCGGATTTTAAAGAACCTCACTGCCTCAAGCATTTCCGCACCTACGGTCACTTGACCGCTTCTGCGGTTCTGCAGGTGCGGCCCCACAACCGCTTCTATGGCCTTTCACCAAGCCTCTCAACTCCGCATCTGCGGCTCCACAAATGCAGGTGCGGTCCCGCTTCTGTGGACTTTGACCGCATCTCCGGTCCACCCTTCTGTGGGCCACTTCCTGCTCGTGCGGGCTCGCAGGTGCGGTTACACCCGAAGGCCAACTGCTTCACCCCTTCCTCAAATTCCATTTTCAATTTGATAACCACTCGGAATTCACCCGAGGCCCCATCCAATCACACCAACCAGTCCCATAACATAACGCGGACCTGCTCGAGGCCTCAAATCACATCAAGCAACGCTGAAACCATGAATCACACTTCATTTCAAACTTGATGAACTTTAGAACTTCAAACTTCTTCATTCGATAACGAAACTTGTCAAATTAAATCAGATTGACCTCTAATTTTGCAACAAGTCATATTTGCATTACGGACTTACTCCAACTCCAGAATCGGTATCCGACCCCGATATCAAAAAGTCCACTTCCCGTCAAACTTCTCAAAAACCTTCAAATTTCTAACTTTAGCCAAATAACTCCAAAATGACCTATCGACCTCCAAATCCACTTCTGGATGCGATCCCAATACAAGAATCACCATACAGAGCTATTCCCAGACTCGACATCCCAAACAGAAATCGACCACACTAAAATGCACTTCAATCCAGATTTATGAAATTCTTCCAAAATGCTAACTTCCACAATAGGCGCCGAAATGCTCCCGGGTCATCCAAAGCCCGATCCGGACATACGCCCAAGTCCAAAATAATCATACAAACTTGTTGGAACCTTCAAATCTCAATTCCGAGGTCGTTTACTCAAAAATCAAACCTTAGTAAATTCTTTCAACTTAAAGCTTCCGAAATTAGAATTTTCTTTCCAAATCAATTCCGAACTTCCTAAAATTCAATTCCGACCATGCGTGCAAGTCATAATGCCTGAAGTGAAGCGGCTCATGGACTCAAACTACTAAATGACGCGATAGAGCTCAAAATGACCGGTCGGGTCGTCACATTCTCTCCCACTTAAACATACGTTCGTCCTCGAATGTGCTGAGAACTACGCTGGGGTTGTCTGAAATCACTGGTTAACACCCCATGCACCTACCCATGCTATCACCACTCAGTTGAGCACATTAGCTTGATCAAACTGAAGATATACTCTTTTATTTAGGAAATGAGCCTTAGAGCCCAGTTTTAACATCCGAAATTCTCTGCCAGGCCTGCTTCCAATACATGAACACCGTATCAATCACTACACGAGGTACCAGAACATGACTACATACCTTTGCTAAACTCTCACCATACACTACATCATTCACATGACCGTAATAATATTCTCTGATCATAATAAATGACATTCCCCGAATCTGATGCTCACAATGCACCTCATGACATATATAAGTCTTGTTCCAACTCTTACAATACCGCCACGAAGGAAGAGACGCGTAGAAATTCATAACTAACTACCGTGTCAACAAATCATTAAGGCTATACTCCTGACCAGAACCAACCTCATTCTGAAGCAAATAATGGTATTTTCTCTATAATATACTTCATATAATCCGATCGCACTGATCCGAGATCCAGTAATCTTGTCTTACCCAGTACGTACTGCTCAGGCAACAAACCACCCCAGACATGACCAAAAGTCTCATATGTTGCCACAACGTGCCAATAGGCTACCAACTCGAATGTGATACATTAGGAAAACGAACTCTGAAAGGGACTAATCAACTCACGCAACTAACATGAACTTTCCTCAGAAAATAGAAAACAAAACATACAAAAATTAGAATATAGAGAACTATACTCAACATCATACTGTTGCGGCGTGCAACCCGATCTAAATAACATGGCTATGGCAGCGTGCCACCTGATCCACACATAAAATTCACATATGGAGATAAACACCGAGCTAAATTGCTCATTACTACTAAATACCGAATATCGGTCACAAGAATGCTAAATGCATAATACCATCCCTAGGGAGACATATATCGCCATAAGCTACAAAACTCAAGCACAACTGAGATGCGATATATGATCTGAATCTCAAGAGCATCCTGCTCACATAACACCATCGCTAAGCGAAACCTCAACACATAAGAAATTTACCAAGCCGTCTCACAACTCGCATAGCACAATATAGTATACATGTATTAGCCGACGACGACATAACATCCAACGTCTGAATACTCCTCTATAAGGAGTGCTATGCTGAAATGAACACATCTGGCCTAATATAGAGCCCATATTTATATTTAAATCCACCCATCGACCTCGAGCTGATTCTACTCATACCGTACTAGGCTAATAACATTTCAAGGATCCATAATAACCCCTTTCTCCTATAACTTGCAAGAACAACCATTATAACCGGAGTAACCTCCACAGTTCACAACCCGACAAATCGAGTGCCCTCCCGACATAAATTCTCAAATTAGCGATATTACCACAATCTTCATACTTGGTTTAAATTCCAAGTCAATCAAATGACTACATGTCACATTCATACAATCTTCCCATAAGGTACATTCCCACGACCTTCCGTACTAGATAACAAGTCTGCACATCTATACCACTAGTCATACTAAAGATGTAGAGCATGACAAGAACCGGTAACCAAGATGCAAAGCCTCCTACAAAAACACCGATCTCAGGTGACGCTGAAGACAATACCAGCTTACTCTAAACATCCCAATCCTTTTGTTGCTCGTCCGAGCTCGTGACATCCTTGTCAACACCGAACCACAACCTTGATCCTCACTTCCAAATTTCATACCGTTCACTGCACCTAACATGCCAATATGCGATAGCACCAAAATTTAATCATAACTCCTGAACCACTAATAGGGTAAACACTTCATCATCTAGAAACTTTTTACTTAACTCATTCCAAGAGAACCATAAAAACATGCGAGTAACTTCTCATAACCGTAGGACATTCAAATCCTCAAGTAGTGGTCTAAAACACCATATCCCTCACGGGATTTGCCTACACATAACAGGCCATAATACTTGAATACTTCCAAATTAAATCAATTATGGAAATCGTCAAGCCTCGCACATACCGTCATAAATCACATGAGTAACTCAACACACTAAAAGAGCTGGTCATTGCCAACATCATGCGGATTCAACAATTTCTAACTGATCCGACTTCTTCTTATTTATCCTTAACTTGACTTAGAAATACTAATAGCTCCATTCAAAACATAGCGAACTCAATCCGCACTCGCCCTGAGTGACCCCATTCATAAGACCACATTGTCTCAAACCCACGACCTGATTCATACCCTCCTTGTGTGCATAATCATGACTTGAACTGGTATACCCATTCTGACTTAGTCCCTAATAATAATAATCAACATCAAGGCTCTTCTAGTATATGAACACTCTCTCGATGAAGTACCTGACTGAATCACTTCCCTTGTAAATCACCTTCGTACGAAGCATAAGACCTGAATCTTCCAAAAGATTAATCATGAGTCAATAAATCCAATTATAGCACACATTCATCAAATCCTTTGCTCAAGTTACCACTTATGTTCTCTTCTCTTAACCGTAATAATCCACCAATACACCGATAGCCGAAAACTTCACCAGTAGATAACCATGCAACCTAAATCGTAGGTGGTGGGACTCTCCCACTTAGCTTGGAGCCATTTGCTACATAACTCTGGAACCCACCAAGATTCTTTATCTTTTATTGACGTAACCTTGCGCAATCAAACCACCAAATTCCTTGAAACCCTTATGTCAGCATTTCATGAACACTCTGAATCTCTAGCAACATTCACATATTCGGCCTCTTACAGGATGATTAGTAAAATCCTCTGTAGAAGCTTCACCAACCACGCGACCGCTGACCTGCTCACATGAGATAACCCACCTGTGGAAATTACATGTCGACATATCCCAACGACACTGCACTGCACACTTACTACAAAATCAGTAACCCATTCTGAGGCCATGCTCAATTACTAGCTGAACAAGTCCATTGATTCCTCATGGACATCAACTAATACACGACAATATCTCACAATTCAATGTTATGTTGCATCCTTACTCATATCGAACAACTCATTTCTGTTGCATCCAATCCCCCATCGTATAATAGCCAGTATTTCAAATTAAGCCCGAGGACCCAATCACCGTCCGCTAAAATTTCTGATTCACTCTAAACTTTTCCTCAAGGTGAGTAGTTATCCTGCCACTAAACCCATATGCTATTTTGCCACTCTCCCACTTTGAGAAAACTCACTTCTTTAAGAAACTACTCGACTTCCGCTTCTTACACCTGGCCTTCTAGAAGTTTAACTACTAAATGATACTTCCCACATGTCCTTCCTCATTCCTTACTGCTCAGCTGATGCCTTAGCTCAAAATCTATCTCGGTAGCACTTGAACCAGTAGATCGCTACTAACTTTAAACTTTTCCGAAGATCATCTTTCTTGAGCCATCAATACTAGAAGTGCCAATTCGATTTCGAAAATTGCTACTCCATTCTATCTGACATCCGCATCCCAAGCACCATTTAACAATGCTCTGCCTCAAAGGAAAATTGAAGAAGACCATAACACCAGCAAATTTAACATATTCCATCAAGGACAACGATACCTCATCACAGGTGAACATTTCACCACGTTCGAAAATACCAAGTCTCGTTACTCCATCAATCCAAATCTGGACATTTATAGGCCAAATGCTTTTCCTCTATCGAAAATGCAATACTAAATCTCGGAACCATGCTCTAAGTAAACCTCCTTTCAAGTCATCCATTGCCCCGACATGTAGGCACGCATCCTACCATCACATCAATAATGTGCTATAACCGTTCATGAGCATCATAGCAACCTGTGCATAGCCTCGAAGCTCTCAAAAGTATAACTACTGAGCTAAAATGACCGAACATCCTTCCGCAAGGCGACGGCAATAGCCCAATCAAATACACAGGGAGAAACATCCCGCACCACATCTGTAGTACCATTACAATTCTTCAATTCCCGATTTATGATAAGCGATTCACGTCACATAAGATTGAGTAGGAAAGAAACAAAGGCTTAAGCTTCAAAGGAATCAAACCGCACGATGAGGAATCAAGAAGGGAAGTACTCCTAATAGCCCTGTAGCCTCTCGAAGATAAGTACAGACGTCTCCGTACCGATCTGCAAGACTCTACTAGACTTGCTTATGACTCGTAAGACATAAGTGAATCTAGTGCTATGATACTATGTTGTCACGACCCAAAATCCACTAAGGATCATGATGGCACCGAACATCACTCTCAGGCAAGCCAACATCAAGAAGTTAATTAAATTTCCAATTTTAGTATTTATTGAAATTATTTCTTTTATACATTAAACAATAAATAATGAAATTCATTGAAATAATAATGTTGTCTTTAACACAATAACCGTCCGGAATACAATATAATACAATAACCGTCCGGAATACAAATTGGACAGTAGAGAAAATACAATACAGTACACTGAAGGAGACTTTGCTGGCTGTGGGTCATTTCAAGGAGTGCAGCTCACCTAAGTCTCCGTATCAACCATGGCGTTGTGGCAAAATAGGCCACTAGACATACGTGAGCTTGTGCAACAAAAATGCACAACAAGTGTAGTATAAATACAAAAACAACGGGTACCCAGTAAGTATCACGTCTAATCACGAAGAAGTAGTGACGAGAGGTCGATTTCGACACTTACTAGTAGCCTAATAATGTAACGATAATAGAGTAAATCGAGGATTTTTATAAAAAATGGTTGTAACTCAATAGAATGAGGCAAGCAATGTATTAGAAATCCTGCCTATAGGTCTAACAGTGTGCTATTATATGCGATGTGTTAGAAACCATGCCTATAGAGTTAATGTTTGGTTCTGTTATGTTCTGCTTTGCTAGAAACCATGCCTATAGGAAATGGTGTGATCCAATATGTGTGCAAAATGCCTGTTTACATACTGTTCTATTTAAGTTGTACAGATTATGCTTATAGGATCTAAAATTGGATCAAATTGTAGAGATCGTGCCTATAGGATCTAAAACTGGACCAAATTGTAGAATGCACGTTTACAGGCCTGAATTTTTTTAATTATCAGTTCTGCCCGAGTTTCCAAATATTGTGCTATTACCTTCACTAGAAAACATGCCTATAGGATTCAAACAAATAATTCTGGATCTGTTTCTGTGACCTGTCACTGTCTACTATCGCATAAAACACCTAGATACCAGGCTAATAGGCTTAATTGTATTATTCTAAAATTAGTAGGCAAACTTATGTTAGGTTCTACTTATCGCATTAAGAAACTAATTTTGTAAATGATTGTGTCACGACCCAATCCCCGAACCCGGTCGTGATGGCGCCTCTCGTGAAGACAAGGCCAGCCAGACCAAAACGGAACACCTATTTTAAACAGTTAATCATCATAAACAGTAATAACATATAATATAATACTCATAAATTGCGGAATTTTAACGTTAACAACAGCAGGAACCAACCCGACACAGCCCAAACCGGGGTGTCACAAGTTATGAGCAACTAAGAAGTCCGGATACAAGTCTACTGAACACAAAATCCGATACAATAGTTCAGAAAAAAACATGGCATTGATAGGATAAGGGGGCACGGGGCTGCGAATGCCAACAACTACCTCGTAATATCCAAATCACTGCCTGGACTTGGAGAAATCAGCACTCAGGAGTGGACTCTGCGATGCCTGAATCTGCACACATGGTGTAGGGAGTAATGTGAGTACTCCAACTTAGTGAGTAACAATTATAAATAATGGATGAAAGTATGAAAACATGTAAAGACACAAAGCAATTCCATATTTAGTAGAAAAATCACTTTAAGCAGTAAATCAGTGAAGAATCAAATGATATTCCTTTTTAAAACAAGTAAAACAGGTAATTTAACAGGTAAATAACAAGTAGAAATCCGCCCCTCAGGCACAGTATCAATCGCTCAGCATAGTATCAGCCCCTCGGGCTAACTCTTGGAATAGTATCAGCCCCTCGGGCTACCTCACAATCACTCATATCAGCCCCTCGGGCATAACATCAATCACTCAGAATAATGGGTACCCGCGCTCACTGTGGGTGTGCAGACTCCGGAGGGGCCCCTTACGGTCCAAGTGCTATATCAAGCCACCTCGTGGTATCATCACTCGACACTCGGCCTCACATCACTCGGCCTCACATCACTCAATCCACCTCGTGGCATATAAGGTATCTCAATCCCTCGGCCTCATATCACTCAACATATCCTCACATATGGCCCTCGGCCTCACTCAGTCTAAAAATCATCACAAGACCTTTGGGCATTAGTAAAACAGTAGTTCTCAGCCCAAAACATGATGTAGAAATATCATTTAAGTTTCAAATCTGAGTAAAAGTGGCTGAGTTTGTAAAATAGTAGATATCAACAGGACTAAGTTCAAATAAAAAGTCAAGTAGTGAGGAAACAGTGATAAAAATTCCCGAAGGGTTCAAATAGTTGGCACGAAGCCCAAATATAGCAATCAGCCCAAATCATGATGATAACAATTGAATTTCAGTCAAATATTCGGTAAAATCATCAATCGGGATGGACCAAGTCACAATCCCTAGTAGTGAAAGACCCCACGCTCATCATCCAGCGCGTATCTTTCCTCAATATAGCACTACGATGTGAAATCCCGGGTTTCAAACCCTCAGGACATCATTTACAACTATTACTCACCTCGAACTGGCTAATTCTCTAGCTCGCGACACCTTTGCCCCTCGAATTGACCTCCACGCACGTCGAATCTATCCAAAATCAGAACGAATACGTCACAATATGCTAAGGGAACAAAGCCTAAGCAAAAACATTCGAAAAATATCAAAAATCCCGAAATTAGCAAAACCCGAGCCTCGGGCCCACATCTCGAAATCGGGTAAAATTTACATTTTCCGAATCCTCATACCCTCACGAGTCTAACCATACCAAAATTATCCAATTCCGATACCATTTGGTCCTTCAAATCATCATTTTACAGTTTTGAAAGGTTTCACAATTTTTTTCCCAAATTCCATCTCAAATCTCGAATTAAATGATGAATCCACTGATAGATTCATGTATTCTAGCCAAATCTGAGTTAAAATCACTTACACCGATGAATTTCTTGAAAAACCTTCGAAACATCGCCAAAATCCGAGCTCTCTAGGTTAAAATATTAAATAAAATCCAAAACCTCGTATTAATAGGTTCCCCTATGGTTTCAGCAACCGTGGGCCGCACCAAAACGACCGCGGTCCGCGCAAGCCAGTGCGGTCCGCGCAAACGCAACCGCGGCCGCACAGGCCTTCCTCTGCAGTGACAGGCTTTAGTATTTTCCCATAACCTTTGCTAAAAATGTTCAAATTACAATATCTTTATCTTTCTGAAAACTAGATACGAAGGGCTACAACTTTCGTTTTTGAATCACCTCAACATTCCTTGTAGATCAAACGATATGAGCTTCTGAAGTTGGACCAGCGGGAGGGTTCTTCACCGCGGCCGCGCCCACTTTTGTGCGGTCCGCGCGACACCTACCGCGGCCGTGCCCGCTTTTGTGCGGTCCGCGCAACACTTAACGCGGGTGCACTTATTTTTGTGCGGACCGCGTGAGTGAGTTCCGGGTCTTGCAACCCCTGTAGACCTGCTACAACTATGATTTTTGCACTAAAACATCCCGGAACCTACCGGGAACTCCCGGAACTTCAAACCAATTGTACCAACACATCCCATGACATCGTTCAAACTTGCTCAAAACTTCGGAATGCTCACAACAACATCAAATCACCAATTTAACATAGGATTCAAGCCTAAGAACTCCAAGAACTCTTAAATTATGCTTTCAATCAAAAGGTCTATCAAATCTCATCCGAATGGCCTGAAATTTTGCACACACATCCCAAATGACACAATGGAGCTACTGCAACTCTCGGAATTCCATTCCGACCCCTATATCAAAATCTCGCCTATCAATCGGAATTTGCCGAAATATCAATTTCGCCAATTCAAGCCTAAATCTTCTCTACAACTCCAAAACCCATTCCGATCGCGCTCCTAAATCACAAATCACCTCCCGAAGCTAACCGAACCATCAGAACTCACTTCCGAGCCTTCTAACACATAAGTCAACACCTGGTTGACTTTTCCAACTTAAGCCTTCTTAAAAGAGACTAAGTGTCTCATTTCTTACCAAATCCTCTCCGAACTCGAACTAATCAACTCGATCACATAAAACACGGATAAGGAAGCGTAAAGAAGCTGAAATGGGGGAAACGGAGCGGTAACTCATGAGACGACTGGTCGGGTCGTCACATCCTCCCCAACTAAAATAAACGTTCGTCCTCGAATGAGTCAAGAAACATACCTGAAGCCTCAAACAGATGAGGATATCTGCTCTGTATCTCCTGCTCGGTCTCCCAGGTAGCCTCCTCCACGGGCCGACCTCTCCACTGCACTTTCACTGAAGCCATATCCTTTGACCTTAACTTCCGAACCTGGCGACCCAAAATAGCTACTGGCTCCACATCAAAGATCAAATCATCATCCAACTGAACCGTGTTGTAGTCCAAAACATGAGACGGATCCACAATATACTTCCGGAGCATAGAAACATGAAATACTGGATGCACACTTGACAGGCTGGGTGGCAAAGCAAGCTCATAAGCCACCTCCCCAATCCTCCGAAGCACCTCAAAAGGCCCAATAAAACGAGGACTCAACTTGCCTTTCTTCCCAAACCTCATAACACCCTTCATGGGTGAAACCTTCAGCAAGACCTTCTCACCGACCATGTAGGACACATCTCGAACCTTCCGGTCTGCATAACTCTTCTGACGCGACTGCACTATACAAAGACTCTCCTGAATCACCTTCACCTTCTCTAAGGCATCCTGAACCAAATTTGTCCCCAATAGTCTAGCCTCGTCGGGCTCGAACCAACCAACCGGAGATCTATACCGCCTCCCGTACAAAACCTCATATGGAGCCATCTGAATACTCGACTGGTAGCTATTGTTGTAAGCAAAATCTGCAAGTGGTAGAAACTTATCCCATGAACCTCCAAAGTCAATAACATAAGCACACAACATGTCCTCCAATATCTGAATAGTACGCTCAGACTGTCCATCCGTATGAGGATGAAACGCTGTTCTCAACTCTACCTGAGTACCCAACTCTCTCTGCACGGCTCTCCAAAACTGCGAAGTAAACTGAGTACCTCTATCTGAGATGATGGAGAAATCTCCTGGATATAAATCCCTGCCACCCGCTCTAAAGAATTGTAGTACACACAGGGATGAAGTGCGCAGACTTGGTCAGTCAATCCACAATCACCCAAATAGCATCAAACTTCTTCAAAGTCCGAGGAAGACCACTCACAAAATCCATGGTGACCCTCTCCCACTTCCACTCGGGAATAACCATCTGCTGAAGCAAGCCACCCGGTCTCTGATGCTCATATTTCACCTGCTGACAATTGAGACACCGAGCTACAAATCCCACGATATCTTTCTTCATTCTTCTCCACCAATAGTGTTGCCTCAAATTCTGATACATCTTCGCGTCACCCGGATGAATGGAATACCGCGAGCTATGGGCCTCCTCCAGAATCAACTCTCTAAGCCCATCCACATTGGGCACACAAATTCGTCCCTACATCCTCAACACACCATCATCACCGACGGTCACATCTCTGGCATTATCATGCTGGACTCTATCCTTAAGGACAAGCAAATGCGGATCATCATACTAGCGCTCTCTGATACAATTATATAAGAAAGACCGAGAAACCACACATGCCAACACCCGACTAGGCTCCAAAATATCCAATCTCACGAACCGATTGGCCAAGTCCTGAACATCAACTGCAAGGGGTCTCTCCCCAACTGGAATATATGCCAAACTCCCCATACTCACTGCCTTTCGGCTCAATGCATCGGCCACTACGTTGGCCTTTCCCGGATGGTACAGAATAGTGATATCATAATCCTTAAGCAACTCCAACTATCTCTGCTGCCTAAAATTAAGATCTTTTTGCTTGAACAAATGCTGAAGACTACGATGATCAGTGAACACCTCACAAGATACGCCATACAAGTAATGCCTCCAAATCTAAACTATGGAAACCAACTCCAAATCATGAACGGGGTAGTTCTTCTCATGGGGCTTAAACTAACGCGAAGCATAACCAATAACTCTACCCTCCTACATCAACACACAACCAATCCCAACTCTCGAAGCATCACAATACACAGTATTCGAACTTGAAGCTGATGGAAAAACCAACACTAGAGCTGTGGTCAAGGCTGTCTTGAGCTTCTGAAAGCTCTCCTCACACTCGCCCGACCATACAAATGGAGCACCCTTCTGAGTCAACTTGGTCAAGGGCGATGCAATGGATGAAAATCCCTAAACAAACCGGCGATAATAGCCTGCCAACCCAAGAAAGCTACGAATCTCTGTGGCTGAGGACAGTCTGGGCCAACTCTGAACCGCCTCTATCTTCTTTGGATCAACCTGTATGCCCTCGCTGGACACCACGTGCCCCAAGAAAGCCACTGAACTGAGCCAAAACTCACATTTGGAGAATTTTGCATAAAGCTTCTCCTCCCTCAATCTCGGCAACACAACCCTCAAATGCTCAGCGTGCTCCTCCTGACTACGCGAGTATACCAGAATATCATCAATGAATACTATAACGAATGAATCAAGATAAGGCCGGAACACGCTGTTCATCAAATGCATGAATGCTGCTTGGGCATTGGTTAGCTCGAAGGACATAACAAGAAACTCATAATGACCATATCTGGTCCTGAAAGCAGTCTTAAAAATATCTGAATCCCTGATCTTCAACTGGTGATAACCTGAACGAAGATCAATCTTGGAGAATACCCTCGCTCCTTGAAGCTGATCAAATAAATCATCAATGCGAGGCAAAGGATACTTGTTCTTAATTGTTACTTTGTTTAATTGCATATAATCAATGCACATTCTCATCGTGCCATCCTTCTTCTTCACAAATAAAACCGGTGCACCCCAAGGGGACACACTAGGCCGAATGAACCCCTTATCTAGGAGTTCCTGAAGCTGTTCTTTCAATTCTTTCAACTCTGCTGGTGCCATACGATATGGAGGAATAGAAATGGGCTGAGTGCCCGGCACCAAGTCAATACCAAAATTAATGTCCCTGTCCGGTGGCATGCCCGGCAGGTCTACAGGAAACACATCGGGAAAATTTCTCACAACTGGGACAGAATCGATACTAGGAGTCTCAGCTCCAACATCCCTTACAAATGCTAGATATGAAAGGCAACCCTTCCCAACCATACACTGGGCCTTCAAGAAAGAGATCACTCTACTAGGGATATAATCAGTCACACCACGCTACTCGATCCGTGGTACACTCGGCATAGCCAAAGTGACTGTCTTAGCATGACAGTCTAGAATAGCATGACAGGAGATAGACAATCCATGCCCAAAATGACATCAAAATCCACCATGCTCAATAGCAATAGATCCACTCGAGTCTCCAGACCCCCAATAGTCACCACACATGACCAGTACACATGGTCTACAACAACAGTATCGCCCACTGGGGTAGATACATGAACAGGTAAAGCATGAAACTCACAGGGCGTACCCAAATAACGAGCAAAGTATGATGACACATAAGAAAAGGTGGAACCGAGATCAAATAATACAAAGGCATCTCTGTGGCAGACTGAAACAATACCTGTAATGACAGCATCTGAAGCAATAGCATCTGGCCTGCCAGGAAGTGCATAGAAACGGGCCTGACCGTCCCCTCTGGGGCGACCCCTAGCCGCATGACCTCCACCCCTAGCTGGCTGGGCGGGTGGTGAAGTAACTAGAGCAGAAGTCGAGGGCTGACCCCTCTGCTAGGACGAACTAGCAACACGACGAGGACACTGCCTCCACACATGCCCAAACTCTCCACACTCAAAACAACTCCCAGGTGCTGGAGAAGGGGACTGAAGGGAACCCCTCGCACCGGAGTGACCAACTGATGCACTAGGAATAGAAGAACCCTAAGCCGACGGGGAACGAGATGAACTTTGTGCTGGAAGGGCACCGAGTGATGACTGGCCCCGCTGAGATCCATGATGACCATGACTCAAAGATGCCCCATGATACTCTGGGCGGGTTGACTGAGCATGCCTGAAAGAACGGCCCCTACCATGCTGAGACTAGCCCCTCGAAGAAGCACCACTATAACTGCCAGATCCTCGAGGCCTCTTGGCCTCCCTCTCCTCTTGATCCTGACGGCGAACCGTCTCAATCTCACGAGCGATATCGACCACCTCCTCAAACGTAGCACCCAACACCCTCTCTCAGGTCATAAGAATACGAAGGTGATAGTTAAGGCCATCAACAAATCTCCTGATCCTCTCACGATCTGTCGGAACCATCCAAATGGCATGACGAGCCAACTCAGAAAACCTCGACTCATATTGTGACACAGTCATATCCCCCTATTGCAACCACTCGAACTGTCTACACAGCTCCTCTCTATGGGACTGCGGCACATACTTCTCCAAGAAGAGAGTGGAGAACTGCTGCCAAGTAAGGGGTGCTGCTCCAACCGGCCTACGCCTCTCATACGCCTCCCACCATATGAAGGTAGCCCTAGTAAACTGAAAGGTGGTGAATGCCACACCACTAGTCTCAAGAATCCCTGCTGTACGGAGCATCCGCTGACACTTATCAAGAAAACCCTGGGCACCCTCGCCCTCGACACCACTAAATGACGGAGGATGGAGTCTACCAAACCTCTCAAGACGACGCTGCTCATCATCTGGCATAACTGTCACAACAAACTCTTGAGCTGGTGTAACCGGCTGAGCTGGAGGTGCCCTCGGTGTCTGTAGTCCCTGCACTACCTGCTCGGGTGTGCGAGCAGCGGGGGTCTGATTGCCTCCTCCGGCCTGTGAAGTAGTTGCTGCTGTAGTGGCTGAAACTGCCTAAGCCAGGCTAGTGCAAACTGATAAGATCTGTGCCAAGGCCTCCTGAAGACCCGGAACCACGATGGGCACAGCTGGTGCCTGAACTGGTGCTGCTGGAGCATCCATAGCCGGATCCTGATCCATAGCCGGGGCAGCCGATGCATCAACAGGTGCTGCCCTCGTTGCTCTGCCTCTACCACGTCCATGACCGCGTCCACAGCCTCTAGCGGCCTCAGTGGGTGGTACTGATGGTCGTCCACCTCGTCCGGTAGCTCGCGTCCTCACCATCTGTGAGAGAATGGAATATCAGAAGTTTAGTACTCGGACCAACAAGTTCACACGATAAGAGTTTCAAGAATATGAAGTTTTTCCTAAAGGTTATGCAGCCTCTCGAGGATAAATACAGACGTCTCCGTACCGATCCGCAAGACTCTACTAAACCTGCTCATGACTCGTAAGACCTAAGTAATCTAGGCTCTGATACCAACTTGTCACGACCCAATTCCCGAGCCCGGTCGTGATGGCGCCTCTCGTGAAGACAAGGCCAGCCAGACCAAAATGGAACACATCTTTTAAACAGTTAATCATCATAAACAGTAATAATATATAATATAATACTCATAAATTGCGGAATTTTAACGTTAACAACAGCAGGAACTATCCCAACACAGCCCAAACCGGGGTGTCACAAGTCATGAGCAACTAAGAAGTCCGGATACAAGTCTACTGAACACAAAATATGATACAATAGTTCGGAAAAAAACATGGAAATGATAGGATAAGGGGGCACGGGGCTGCGAATGCCAACAGCTACCTCGTAGTCTCCAAATCACTGCCTTGACTAGGAGAAATCAGCACTCAGGAGCGGACTCTACGATGCCTGAATCTGCACAAATAGTGCAGGGAGTAATGTGAGTACTCCGACTTAGTGAGTAACAATTATAAATAATGGCTGAAAGTATGAAAACACGTAAAGACACAAAGCAATTCCATATTAAGCAAAAAATCACTTTAAGCAGTAAATCAGTGAAGAATCAAATGATATTCCTTTTTAAAACAAGTAAAACAGGTAATTTAACAAGTAAATAACAAGTAGAAATCTGCCCTTCAGGCACAGTATCAATCGCTCAACATAGTATCAGCCCCTCGGGCTCACTCTCGGAATAGTATCAGCCCCTCAGGCATAGCATCAATCACTCAGAACAATGGGTACCCGCCCTCACTGCGGGTGTGCAGACTCCGGAGGGGCCCCTTACGGCCCAAGCGCTATATCAAGCTACCTCGTGGCATCATCACTCGGCACTCAGCCTCATATCACTCGGCACTCGGCCTCACATCACTCAAGCCACCTCGTGGCATATAAGGTATCTCAGGCCCTCGGCCTCATATCACTCAACATATCCTCACATATGTCCCTCGGCCTCACTCAGTCCAAAAATCATCACAATCCCCTTGGGAATTAGTAAAACAGTAGTTCTCAGCCCAAAACATGATGTAGAAATATCATTTAAGTTTCAAATCTGAGTAAAAGTGGCTGAGTTTGTAAAACAGTAGATATCAACAGGACTGAGTTCAAACAATAAGTCAATTAGTGAGGAAATAGTGATAAAAATTCCCGAAGGGTTCAAATAATTGGCACGAAGCCCAAATATGGCAATCAGCCCAAATCTTGATGATAACAATTGAATTTCAGCCAAATATTCGGTAAAATCATCAATCGGGTTGGACCAAGTCACAATCCCCAGTAGTGAAAGACCACACGCTCATCATCCAGCGCGTATCTTGCCTCAATATAGCACTACGATGTGAAATCCGGGGTTTCAAACCCTCAGGACATCATTTACAACTATTACTCACCTCGAACTGGCTAATTCTCTAGCTCGCGACACCTTTGCCCCTCGAATTGGCCTCCACGCGCGTCGAATCTATCCAAAATCAGAACGAATACGTCACAATATGCTAAGGGAACAAAGCCCAAGCGAAAACATTCGAAAAATATCAAAAATCCCGAAATTAGCAAAACCCGAGCCCCAGGCCCACGTCTCGGAATCGGGTAAAATTTACATTTTCCGAATCCTCATACCCTCACGAGTCTAACCATACCAAATTCTATCTCAAATCATGAATTAAATGATGAATCCAGTGATAGATTCATGTATTCTAGTCAAATCTGAGTTAAAATCACTTACCCTGATGAATTTCTTGAAAAACCTTCGAAAAATCGCCAAAATTAGAGCTCTCTAGGTTAAAATATTAAATAAAATCCAAAACCTCATATTTACAGGTACCCCTCATGTTTCATCTACCGCGGGTCGCACCAAAACGACCGCGATCCATGCAAGCCAGTGCGGTCCGCGCAAACGCAACCGCGGCCGCACAGGCCTTCCTCTGCAGTTATAGGCTTTAGTATTTTGGCCACAACATTTTCTACTGATGTCCAAATTGCGATATCTTTATCTTTCTGGAGACTAGATACGATGGGCTACAACTTTCGTTTTTGAATCACCTCAAAATTCCTGGTAGATCAAAAGATATGAGGTTCCGAAGTTGGATCAGCGGGAGGGTTCTTCACCGCGGCCGCGGCCACTTTTGTGCGGTCCGCACGATACCTACCGCGCCCGCGCCCGCTTTTATGCGGTCCGCACAGCACTCAATGAGGGCGCACTTATTTTTGTGCGGACCGCATGAGTGAGTTCCGGGGCCTGCAACCCCTGTAGACCTGCTTCAGCTATGATTTTTGCACTAAAACATCCCGGAACCTATCCGGAACTCTCGGAACTTCAAACCAATTGTACCAACACATCCCATGATATCATTCAAACTTGCTCAAAACTTTGGAATGCTCACAAAAATATCAAATCACCAATTTAACATAGGATTCAAGCCTAAGAACTCCAAGAACTCTTAAACTATGCTTTCGATTAAAAGGTCTATCAAATCTCGTCCGAATGGCCTGAAATTTTGCACACACATCCCAAATGACACAATGAAGCTACTGCAACTCTCGGAATTCCATTCCGACCCCTATATCAAAATCTCGCCTATCAACCGGAATTTGCCGAAATATCAATTTCGCCAATTCAAGCTTAAATCTTCTCTACAACTCCAAAACCCATTCCGATCATGCTCCTAAGTCACAAATCACCTCCCAAAGCTAACCGAACCATCGGAACTCACTTTCGAGCCTTCTAACACATAAGTCAACACCTGGTTGACTTTTCCAACTTAAACCTTCTTAAAAGAGACTAAGTGTCTCATTTCTTACCAAATCCTCTCTGAACTCGAACTAATCAACTCGATCACATAAAACACGGATAACGAAGCGTAAAGAAGCTGAAATGGGGGAAACAGAGCGGTAACTCATGAGACGACTGGCCGGGTCATCACAGATTGTTTGTTCGTTCATTCAATATCTCATAGATATTCGGCCTATAGGATTTTGAAATTAATAAAATCTGTCAATGATAACCAATTTGGCGTGCATTTGATGTCTAAATGCAGAGGCTAACTTGAGCCTATACTTGTTTCTATTTGAAAGTCCTAACTGTTTTGTCGCTTAGTATTTTCCCCTTTGAACAACCTAAGTTAAGGTCTAGAACCACCCTGAAATAGAGGTCCAAATGCCTCCTGGACTATAGGTATGGGACAGGTAGTGCACGTATAAGGCACGGTTTAGAATCAACTAGTTAGGTAAAAATTTAAAGATAATAATCGGGTAGCAGGAGATGATAGTCTGTGCCAGCTGAATAATACGAGTAACACCCCATGTTGAGGGAGTTACGAGTATTATTTATGTTGTACGGGGTGATCCTTTAGGCTAAAAACTTAGAAACGCCCATTTCTATTTAAAATAAATCATTTATTTCATTTGTCCGAATTGCTTCCTTTCCCTTAGACTATTTCATATAATTGAGTTCGGCCGGGACCAATAGTTGTAGACCTCAAAGAGTACCTAACACCTTCTCCTCGAGGTAATTTCGAGCACTTACCCGATCTTTGGTGATGTAAACCGGTCAAACAATGTTATTTGCAAATAGGTGCCCTAACGCACCTTAATTCGTTAGGTGGCTACTCTCTCTTTTAAAACCCTTCCTTAAAAGAGTTGTTACATGTCGAAACCCGATTTCACGAGAAAAAGGGGCACAACAACATGGCGACTCTGCTGGGGATATTTTAGGCTCTTACCATAAATGAACTTGATCCTTGTGAATTAGTCTTCTCTAATAAGTGTGGCTTTGTTATTTGCTATTACTTGGATATCCCGCTCCCATTTTCCCTTTTATTGCTACATGAACCTCCTCTTCCCTATTTCCTCTTTATATGAACTCATATGCAACCCTACATTTAATTACAACTTGCATTTCCCCTTACTTCCTAATCATGTTCACTTGCTCCAAACTTTTAATTTTGCTATATCATGTCTTTCCCCAACCCTTATCCCTTTATGCTTTATTCTCTCATTACGCGAACTAACTTCTTCCTTATTTTCCTTTCTTTTATGTCTTTACGTTTCATTCAATACTGCATTTACTGCTTTCAACATGAAAAAAATACTTGACAGCGTGTTATTTTATCTTTGCATAAAGCATGCTCAGCATCATATTCCACTCGTGTGATTAATATCATAGCGGCACTTGATGAGTGTCCGCTCTCTTCCTAAAATCACTCTTTAAATTTGGAAAGGCTTATTTGCGGTAAAACTTGTCGATCAGCGGTGCAATCGACGGTTCTGTGCATTTCCCTCTCAAGTTGTCCACTTGTGGGTACCAGTCTAGACAATCCTAGAAACCCCATTCTAAAATTAATTGTGCATGTATCATATATAAACCTAGTATGAGTTAGAACGCTATCCACACAATAACTCACTAAGACAAATCTTGTCCAAAGTCTGTCGGGATTTCCATAATTCGAATGGACACAATCACGATCTGTGCATCATTTGGAGAAAAACATGCTAATATGTTGATCATTAACTTGAAAATAGCTGAATCTGGAGGGGGCAAGGGCTAACTTTATCTGTTTTGCAGAAATGAGGCATGAGGTCCCCAGGTTCGGCACGGTTCTAAATATCCCATCTTTGCTACTGAATTGGTGGGAAAATCTTGCACCAAGCGACAAAAACCACATGAAAAGAGTTCTTGGGAATTTAGCTTCTTTGCTAGACATTCAGCCAAACAATGTACTGATCGAGGCCACTACTATGTTATGGGATGAAAAGAGGGTTGTTTTCCGTTTCGGGGATATAGAAATGACTCCCCTTCTAGAGGAAATAGGGGGCTTTGCTGGACTTCCATGCAATAGCCCTAGTCTATTGGTACCTGAGAATTGCACTTCTCGAGGGTTTCTAAAAATGATGGGTTTTAGAAAGAACGATGAGTTAGTCTGCCTGAAGAAGTCTTATATACCCTTCGACTTCCTTTACGAATGTTATGGACACATCAAATCCTACCGCCTTTACCATGATGAGTTTGCCATTACTTCGTTGGGTTGGAACCACCGTCGGGTTTTTGTGTTCATCGTCTATTTTCTGGGGATGCTAGTATTCCCAATGTAAGGAGAAAGGATTCATACCCGTTTAGCTATGGTTACTAAGACCCTAATGGAAGGAATTAAGGGACATACCTACACTATTGTCCCAATGGTCGTTGCAGAGATATACCGAGCTTTAGACTGCTGCAAGAAAGGATATAAGCATTTTGAGAGTTGTAATTTGCTACTACAAGTATGGCTGTTGGAACATCTTCAAAGGGGACAATACCGTCAGGAATTTATGTGGCGACCATAGAATGACCACATAGTTTTTCACCATCCAAATGACTTTCATCCCGGACAGGTTTGCACAACCAGGAAATGCTGTGGAATGGGTACACTTCTTTAGCAATTTGACCGACGACAAGGTCCATTGGATGTTTGAATGGTTCCCTACTAGCGAGTTCATCATCAGGTCAAGAGATGGTCCTCATCTAGTGCTAATTGGATTAAGAGGTAGTTATCCTTATGCCCTTATCAGAGTCATGAGGCAAGCTGGGAGGAAACAAGTTATACCCCGAGTCTCTAAGATGGTTCACTACAAAGTAGATTTCTAAGGTGGTGCTATTCCATTCAAGTACGAGGCACAACACATGTGGCATCTAAAGGTCATGGTGGAAAAGGATACCTTCAAGCCAGATCAATACCATGCTGGCCATGTGCACTTTTATCCATCATGGTTGGTCGATGACATAGAAGGAGAAGTCAAGTCAGGAAATGATTTGGGAAATAGGGTCATAGATGAAATTGTCGAGGCCCAAGTCAAATATAGGAGGTTATGCAAAGGATTTTTGAATCTGAGGCCAGACATTTGGAACAACACAAAGCGGACATGGAAGAAATCAATGAATAAAGAGAAATCACTACTAAATCAACAGAGAGATTAGAGTATTTGGAGCAGGGATTGATGGAGCTAGAAGGGAAGATGAGAAACAGGGTTACAGACTGTCAAAACATGGATGGAAACAAAGGAGGTCTCCTAGCAAGGGCATATCTAATGTTGGACATGCACGACCTGAGGTACTTGATCAATAGAGCAAAGAAGGTGTAACGACCCGACCGGTCATTTTGAGCTTTTGCACCTTGCTCGCCAATTCTCGGGCATGACTTGTCCCGTCTGATGTATTATGACTTATGTAAATCGTCGATTTTGGTTTTCAGGGTAATCGAAGTGAATTTGGAAGAATAGTTCTTAGTTCAAAGCTTGAAATTTGAAAGAGTTGGCCAAGATTTGACTTGTTGGTATATGATTCCGGATCGGAATTTTATGATTTGGTTAGATCTGTTAGGTGATTTGGGACTTAGGAGCGTGATCGGAATGCATTTTGGAGGTTCGAGGAAGATTTAAGCTTGAATTGGCGAAATTAAGATTTTGGCGTTTTCCGGTTGATAGGTGAGATTTTGATATAGGGGTCGGAATGAAATTATGGAAGTTGCAATAGTTCTGTTGTGGCATTTGGGATGTTTTTGCAAAATTTTAGGTCATTCAGATGTGGTTTGGTATACTTTTTTATTGAAAATGTAATTTAGAAGATTTTGGATGCTTCGGCTTGAATCCTATGTATTTTGGGTGATTTGATGTTGTTTGAGGTGTTTTGAAGATTGGTACAAGTTTGAATGGTGGTATGTGACTTGCTTGAGCCTTTGGTTGAGGTCCCAGGGGGACTCGGGGTGATTCTGGATGGGTGACGGAAGAATTAAAATTGAGTTTTTGCAGCTGAAGCATTTGGTTTCTGTCATAACCGCACTTGCGGTTGGGAGGCCGCAGGTGTGATGATCACAGAAGCGGAAGGCAGCCGCAGATGCGGCTAAGTAGAAGTCCTTCAGGAACCGCAGAAGCGGTGGCATGGGCGCACCTACGGTAGCGCAGGTGCGAGTTTTTAACCGCAGATGCGGTAATTAGCTATTTAATAAAAACCGCAGATGCAGTGGATTTGGTCGCAAAAGCGATACCGCAGAAGCGGGAAATGGACCGCAAATGTGAAAATGCCTGGATCAGAAAGTATATAATGTTCCTTCGCAAATTTTTGCTAAGTTCTCCATTTTTTAAGACGGGAAGCGAGCTAGGGCAGTGAATTCAAGGGAAAATCGAATAGAATCAGTTGGTAAGTTCCCTGAGCTTCATTACTCATGTTTATGATCATTTCTCCATTGTTTAATCATGGTATTAGTGGAAATTAAGGAAGAAAATTAAGGGATTAGGGCTTGAGACTAAGAGACCTTTGAGTGGGGATTTGGGGGCCATTTGAGGTCCGATTTTGATGTTCTTGATATGTATAGACTCGTGGGAGGAAGAGGATTCTATTGATGTTAATTTTGTTGGATTCTGAGACGTGGTCCTAGGGGGCCGGGTTAGAGCAATTTCAGGATTTTTGATGTAGATTGGAAATTTTCAAGTGGGCTTTGTTCCCTTCGCATATTTTAATGGTTATGTGCTGATTGTGGCTAGATTTGGAGCATCCGGAGGTCGATTCGTGAAGGAAAAGGCATCGCAGGCTAGAGTTTGTACCGGATCGAGGTGAGTAATGATTGTAAATGATGTTCTGAGGGTATGAAACCCCGAATTTGCACACCGTTGTACTATATTGAGGTGACGCACACGCTAGATAACGAGCGTGAGGTCATGCACTATTGGGTATTGTGACTTAGTCCGTCCTGAGTGACTATTTTAAAGCGTATTTGATTAAAAACTATTTGCTATCATCATATTTTGGGCTGAATGCCATATTTGGGCCTTGTGCCAACTATTTAAACTCTTAGGGGATTTTTACTGATATTTCCTCACTGTTTTGACTTTATACTTGTACTCAGTCATGCTATATTCTACTGTTTTCATAACTCAGCCATGTCTACTCTGCTTTAACACTTAATATGATATTTTAAATGATATTTTGGGCTGAGCATCATGTTTTACTGTTGCCCGAGTGGCTTGTGAGATTCTGACTGAGTAAGGCCGAGGGCTGATCGATGCCTACTCCGCACCACTAAAAAGTAGCGAGAGAGGGTCGCAATAGCTTTTACCCGATTTTGGGTTGGGATCGATTTCCACAGAGAGCTAGAAGGGGAGTTGAGTATCTATTTAGGTTGGGATTGTGTATTGGTTCCAAATTGCACTTCTATTCATTTTTGGGTTTTCTTTTATAATTCTACTATTATCAAACTACAAATTATAATTGTAACTAGATTAAGCTAAGAGTAAAGTGCTACAAGTTGTTCAAGTATTCTAAAAGGCACTAGAGTAGTGACTTTCACCTAGGTGGCCAATTGACGGGTAATTGCGTTTAAGACACAATTGACATGATTGGGGAATATGTTATAACCGTTGCTCGATATTACTCATTCTCACACCTCTCGGTAGAAAGAATGATTTTGCTCAATTGACTTTCTCAAGACTAATTGGGTATGCATATTTGCTCAAGCAACTAAGGTTCAAGTCGGGTATTACTCTCTCGAGGTTTAACTCTTTAATTGGGACTATCAATTCTCTTGAGTCCATCCTAATTCCTTGTTGAATCAATTTCAGAAACTTAGGCTCTCTTTCTCAAGAAGAGCCCAAGTCAACTTAGCACAAAGTAGTGTTTACAACCACTAATTCAGTAATTAAACCATAAAATTGACCCAAATAGCAAACACCTATAGTCAATCTAGCCCTAAATTGCAACACCCATCAATTATCCATACTAGGGTTGAGCCACAACCCTAGAATGGGTCTAGCTACTCATACTTGAAGAGAAAAACAGAGAAATAGATGAAGATGAACACATATTAATTAATTGCTAAGCTAAATACAAAAATGCAATGATAAAAAGTAAGTAAAAATGCCCAAAATGGCTACAAGATATGTTCCCACGAGCGCAACAGCTGTTCTAAAATGTTTGATACCCTAAAAATGGAAAAAGGATCTATTTATACTAAGCTGGAAAAATTAGACAAAATTTCCCTGCGGGCTTAGTGCGGATCGCACAAAATGGTGTGCGGCCGCACTAGGCTCTTGAAATTGAAAACTTGGCTCTCTGAACTCAGGCTCCACGGACCGCACAGAATGGACTGCGGCCACAGAGGCTTCTAGCGGTCCGCACAAACTGGACCGCGGACTGCACAGGCTTGAAAGCTCCAATTTTCACCCTCTCTGGACCTTGACTCTGTGGACCACACAGAATGGTAGTGCGGCCGCATTGCCTTCAGGGTGGACCGCACAAAACCTTTTGCAGCTGCACTGCCTTGATGCCTGAAGTACCAACTTTCTGAGTCTCCGTAGTGCGGACCGCACAAAGTGTAGTGCGGCCGCACTAGGCCTGTTTTTCTTGAGTTTGTCTTGTCTTTGGTACTTGTGCAAGTTTCAATCCTTTTGAGCTGATCTTTGACATCTTGTCACTTTATTGATCAAATCTGCAATCAAGCACAACTTATGAGCCTTTTGGGACTATTTTGTATGAATTTATAATCAAAACATAAGCAAGAAGGAGTATAAAATGCGTCAAAATTCCTAGTTATCAACTCTCCCAAACTTAAGCTTTTGCTTGTCCTCAAGCAAACAAAATAAGACTCACCCCTTAAAGGAAAATTCAAGAAATTTTTAACTGTCCTAAAGCAACCTCACTAGCATCAATTGGGACTAACAATTGCCCTCAATACAAATGAGTCATTAACAACATTTAACCTTTGAAAAACCATGGATCAAGTGCGATACAAAAGCTTCAAGAGTTGACTCAACACATCAAAGAACTCTCTCAATTACTTTGGTCATTGTAGAACCCAAACTCACACATCCTCAACTCTCCCTAAGCAAACCTCACCTTTAGAATATTGTCACGCAAAACGAGGCTAATGGAATTTCACTCATCTCTCTCAAGAAAAAGTCACAAGTCCGGCTCTAAGTACCATATGATTTCCCCTTATGTGAGTATCCACTAATGTAAGCTTCATTCAACTCAAGATCATATAGGCTTTTGTGGAGATATTGTGAAGGCTTTTGGTTAAGGGTAGGACATGTTTTGGTCTAAGTAGGTTCCATCTTCCCTTAAGCACTTCTTTTGATTCATTTGGCACACATTCTCTTGACTATTTGAGCCATTTCACTTGTTTCTAAGGGGTTAGAGAGACATACTGTTACTCTATCTTATGCATTTCAAACCTTTTTCTCCTTTCTCAACTTTCCACACCTTTCATTTTTTACTCTTTCTTGAATCCCTTTTTTTTATTCTTTTTCACTTTGAACATTCTTTTTGTCTTTTTGCTTTTCTTTTTTTTTTCATTTTCGTGTCTTTTTACCACTTTGTTTCCATCTTCGTCTCTCCCCCCAAACTTATACTTTTGCCATGTGCTAAAGGAAAGATCGGGTGCCAAGAGAGGGTATCTTTTAAAACGGGTATAGGCTTGTATCATGGTTCTTGAAAGAAAAAGGTCTAAGGATCAAAAGGGTTAATTAGGGATCATATCATTGGTAGGCTATGGAATTGTTCAAACTATCATTTGGATCAAGGAGAGCCTATAATCACGTCTCAAGTCAAAATTCACTTAGGATTTCGCCTCAACAAACATTCAGGGCAAGTTCTAGACCTAATGGCTCGGTACTTGGACTCGCAATTCAATTACTCACCACACAAGCTAAGGGATTGCTAAAGACATAGAGTCGGGGACCCACAATGACCTTAGATACGATTTGAGCACACAATGGTCCCAAAAAACCACTTGATGATTATTGGTCAATGTCATACCTTCCTTTTCCTACCCACGGAAGGGGCATAAGGGAGTTTTTTCCAACTTAAAGTAACGATCGAGACAGGATTATTTATTTATTCAGAGTCGTCACTTGGGATAATTTATGGTGTCCCAAGTCACCGGTTCAAATCCCGAATCAAGGAAAGAATGACCCTATTTTATAGTCCGCGAACACAGAAATCCGGGTGAGGATTTCTATTAACCCGGGAGAAGGTGTTAGGCATTCCCAGGTTCCGTAGTTTTAGCACGGTCACTTAACTGTTATTACTGGACTAATTATTTGATTTTAAAATATTTTTAAAACATATGTGCATTTTAACTTTAAAATCGCTTTTATTCATTTTTAAGAAGATTCAACGCTATTTAAAACACGTCTTGGACCACGCCACATGAAATGCACCCACGGTCCGTGACATATTTTATCTAAAGTTGTTGAGATTTGGATTTGGGTCACATGAAATGCACACCCGAGTTTAAGGAAATTAATTTAAATTACGCGCCTAAAGCAACTACGCACTTTCAAATGTGCGAGGGCCATGGAAAATTCGTTAATGGCACGCCTCGAATTCTAAAGGGTCAAAATTAATTACTCGAAGGCCATGAATTATCTAACTTTGTTTATGGCACACCTTGAGTCTAATCGTAAAGGATTTCTTAATCTGATCTTTGGGGGCCATAGGCGATCTAATTAAAATGGCACACCCCAATCCACTTAATTAAACCTACAAGCTACCTTTATTTCATTTGCGAAATAATTGATGGCCAGCAACAAAATAGAAATCCAAATATTTAAGCAATCAGCTGGTTTCGAATCACGCTAAACTTTAACAAGTTACACAAAGTGGCAAGGCTGAACCTAATTCGAATCCATGAATGTCTCAAACACTGCGTGCCTTTAAATGGCTTGCAGATCCAAGCCCAATTATGCCAAAAAGAGCTGTAGCATATAAGGCCCAATGGTGACAGCACTGGTGAGGAAATTTGGGCTCGAGAATAAGCTAGAAGTAGAGAACATTCAGCACAGCCCATACTAAATCTGATTCATATAACACTTTTGAACAAAAAACATAGTTTTCAAATTATCTCTAAAGAAAACAAGATGCAAAAGAGTCGAAACTGAATCTGAAAATTCCTAAGCCTGAAATCGAGCTCAAAATCCATTTGGAAGCCTTTATGAATTCAAATTACTCGGACACAAGCAAAGGAAAGCTGAATGTCAAAACTGATACCACTGAGCTACTCTACATACCATGAGAAAACTGACCAACATAACAATCGGGGAAAAACAGATCTTGAACCAGATGTGCTAAAAGAAACAAAATGAATAAACTATTCTAATGAGCTTTCAACCATAACCATAGGCAGCACTTTTCAGAAAAATCCCACATAAGCCACATATCAAGCTAATGAAACTCATATTCCTCCACTTATGCATATTATCCTAAACATGATCAACTCATAAACCATACACATGTCAACAACAAACCAAAAAGAGGTGTTCTCCCTGCAAATACCTCCAATTCGATAGTCTAACAAACTCCAAGTCTAACCTTAAGATGAAATGTAATATGAAGGATACGAACGAACACAACAAACCATAGATTCATTAAATTACTACAAAAATTCCTAAAAAGACATAGCTAACATTCCATAGGAGGAGGCTAATATTCATTTCGAAATATCCAATCAATTACAAAAGCTCCAAACTTGCATCTCATATATTCAGAGAATCCAAGAAGTACCTAGATGCAATAATTAAAGCAAGAAACTATGAGGAGATCAGTAGCAATAGAATCGTGCCAACCAGCAACTCAACAACAGCAAACCCAACTTCCTTGAACCATTTTCGAACCCTAGATGAATCAGAGATTACTTCAAAACTTGAAGACCCCAAGAATTACAGGAAAAACTTCAATGCAACAGTAATTTTATGATGTCTTTTCTTCTGATAATTCAAACCCTTTCAGTATTTTTCAGTCGTTTCCAATTTTCTCAAATCTGTTCCCTCTTGAAAATTTAGGCAATAGGACCTTTATAGAGGGGTTTTAGGGTAGCAGTAATGATTTTGCTAATTATCATTTACCCCTTCCCCAAGTTCCCTTTTGTTCATTTTAAACCCTGATTTAAAACTTATTTTGTTAAGTCAGTCCCTTCCAATTTTTGGGAAGCTTCCCTAGGTAGTTACAAAAGATTCCCTATACAAAAATACCCTAAGTACCCTTTAAGTTCTACTATTTACCCTCCAAGACAGTCACATGAGTCAGATTAACCCAAGCCCCAGCCTAAGCCCATGGGTCTGTATACTAACAACTCAAACCTGCAATTTCAACCAACACTCAATGGGTATTGAAGCTCACATGACCCAAATTGCTAAAAACAAACGATAAAAAAATAGGAGGGGGAAAGAAACAAATCGCGGAGGACGCAATTATTTAAACCAAGAGAACACTTAACCAATTTTAGCAGTATTTCGAATCCTATTAGCCAAACCGGATGAAACCAAACAGAAGAATCAAGCTATGAAATAAACAGTGAACAAAATGGCTTAAAAGCAGTTAACCTCAACTATATTCTCAAAATGAATTCAACGAAGATACAATTAAATAGGAAGAGAATAAATAGAGATAAAATAAAAAAGAAAAGAAAAGAAAAAAACCGACTGTGATTATCAGAGACAACTGAGTGACCTGGTAACGGGCATCTTTTGACAAACTTGCTGATCTAGGTCTCGCATGGGGCCGATGGGCTTTGGAATGAGACGAAATCCATGCTAATCGCTCGTTCTCAAGTAGAACAGTCGACTGGCATAAGCTTCGACTCATTAATGGCTCGAAAAAGCCGCTTCAACTCTGAAAGGGAGCAAGGTTAAGTTTCCGAGTCTCGACGCCAGATTTGGGATTTTGAGGCAAGGGTGGGGACTTTGGGAAAATTTGTATCAGATTTGTATTCTATGGGGTGTGGGGATTATGGATGACGAATTTGGGGCTAAATGGGTGGCGCAGCCGACCGGAAATGGCGAAGAGATTGAGGGCGGACCTAGGGTTTGCTGAGGAGGGTGAGAGACAGAAAGGAGTTTGAACTGGGCTGTCTATGAGAATGCTTGGACAGTCTTAAACAAAAATGGAGAAGTGTTTTGGGTCGTTGGATGAAACGAGATGAAAGGCCAGGATTTGTTGAAGCTTATTGAACTCAAAACAATGCAGTTCTATTCCCATACTACATCGTTTCTAGGGTTTTGGGGGTTGAAGGCTTTGCACCGGGTATGGGCGTGGTTCGGATGGGTTCAATGGAGATTGGATGGGCTGTAACAATGGTTTGGCCCAATTCTTACAAGACAAGTCAATTTTCCATCTCCTTCTTTTATTCTTAATTTCTTTTATTTTAACCAAATTAATTTAACACCTAAATTAACTCTTAAACTAAAACGACTTACCAAATTAAACTAATCCTTGGCTATAAAGGAATCAGGTCAGTGTAGTTCGGAAAGTTTCAGTAGCTGGGACTACCATGAAGATGTGATTTCACTATTGCGGCTGCTGCTACTACTTACTGAACTCCTTATTACACCAAGACAAAGTAAAAGAAACTAGCTTAAACTATGACCTATGAATTACAAGAATCCTATCTATATCTTCAAACTTGATCTTGCAATTTCCGCTGCTCTGTTGACTTGTACTCTCCCGGTGAGATTCCTTTGTTGTTGTCTTGAATTGTATTCTGAGGTGCTTTCCCTCTGTTGTTCAGGCAGGCACCTGATTGTTGAACTTGAATCGTCTTCCTTCAAACATTGTTGTTTGCCATTGGTTCTTCCAGGTGGGCTCCTGATTACCAACACTTGAACTGCCGCTTCCCTTCGTTCTCCAGGCGGGCTCCTGATTACCAACACTCGAATTGTCTCTTCCCTTCATTCTTCAGGTGGGCTCCTGATTACCAACACTTGAACTGCTTCCCTTCGTTCTTTAGGTGGGCTCCTGATTACCAACACTTGAATTGTTGTTTCCCTTCGTTCTCCAGGCGGGCTCCTAATTACCAACACTCGAATTGCCGCTTCCCTTCGTTCTTCAGGTGGACTCCTGATTACCAACACTTAAATTGTTGCTTCCCTTTGTTCTTCAGGCGGGCTCCTGATTACCAACACTTGAACTGCTGCTTCCCTTCGTTCTCCAGGTGGACTCCTGATTACCAACACTTGCACTGCTTCCCTTCGTTCTTCAGGTGGGCTCCCGACTACCAACACTTGTACTGCTTCCCTTCGTTCTTCAGGTGGGATCCTAATTACCAACACTTAAATTACTACTTCCCTTCGTTTTCTAGGCGGGCTCTTGATTACCAACACTCTAATTGCCGCTTCCCTTCGTTCTTCAGGTGGGCTTCTTATTACCAACACTCGAATTGTTGCTTCCTTTCGTTCTTCAGGCGGGTTCTTGATTACCAACACTTGAACTGCTGCTTCCCTTCGTTCTCCAGGCGGGCTCCTGATTACCAACACTTGCACTGCTTCCCTTCGTTCTTCAGGTGGGCTCCTGATTACCAACACTTGAATTACTGCTTCCCTTCGTTTTCTAGGCGGGCTCCTGATTACCAATACTCGAATTACCGCTTCCCTTCGTTCTTCAGGTGGGCTCCTAATTGATGAACTCCTTTGAACCTTGCTATTTTCCCTCTGTTCTCCAGGTGGGCGCCTGATTTCCAACATTTGAATTGAATCCTCTGAAACTGCTGCCTGTGAACTTGATTACAACAAAACAAAAGAAATTTTTCTGCCCCAGTTTGATATCGGGAACATCTGTGAGTGTTATAATCGAATCATAGTACCCAAAAGCTCTAAGAATTTAAAAGTTAAATCCCATTATCCAGGAGGGTCCTGAAAACTTTTAGTTAAATGACAATTTTAAAGCTAAATTATGTTTCTAAAGGTATAACTTTCGCTAAATCTCGTTATCTATGAAGGTCTTACGACTAAATCTCATTATCCGGGAGGGTCTTGAAACTCAAAATCAAGTTTTATCTTAGGAGTGACAACTTTTAAGGCTGAATTGTACTTCCCTACAGTAGAACTTACAATGAATCTTGTTATCTAATAGAAATCTTAAAGCTAGGTCCCATTATTCATGAGGGTCCTGAAATTTTTTAAATTAAACCCTATCCTAAGAATGAAAACTTCGAAACGGACTTACATTTCCTCAAGGTAAAGCTTTGTTACTCATGAATGTTTTGAATTTTAAACTAGGCCCCATTATCCAGGAGGGTCTTGAGAAGTTATGGTCAAGCCTGGCTGGTACTTGCTTTCCCTTACAGAGGGTTTCTCCGAAACAAATGAAATTTTTTGTCCCTGTTTCAAATCAAAGAAAAATCTTGTTAGTTTTAAAATGTGGTGGTTAGTTTGTGGCATTCTTGCTGAGGGTGGCCTCTCCGCTGCCGTGCTTTGCTTTGATTGGTTGCCCCGAACTGGCCCAATTTTGACGTTCTAACTAATCCTTAACCGCCGGACCCTGGATGACCCAAGTGCTCTATACCCAAACCGTTGTTTTACATTTCTGAACCTTCTATCTGAACTTCTGCATCTCCCATGAAATTACTAAACCATTCCAACGATGGACCTTCCACTGACACTTTATATCTCACTTTACATCATATTATCTCTGGCATGCTTTGGTCGCACTGTTCTTTGTGCAATTTTGGAAGCTGGTAGTGAGCTTTGAAAATCCTTTCTTATTTGCTTAAACAAGACTGACATTGGAAAAACTATAGAGAAAAGTAAAACCAGCAGAAATGAAATGCAATGACCTTGAGAGTTAGGAATAAAGAAAAAATCCAAAACTGGATGACTATGTGAAGGAGAAAAAGAAGAAAGACTTATCTGAGTGGAACAACTGGTACCAATAATCATGACATGCATTTCAGATTAATCAGCCCAGTCTGTCCAACCAATCAATTTTCAGTTGTCATACTTGTGCCCCAAGATCTTCATGACCCAATTTCTCTGCCCAATCACTAACCTTGTTCGGCCTGCGGTGCCTTGAAGGGTTATCACCGACAAACCTCTCTCATTTGTTCATCTCTCAACTCACATTCGCCTTACGGTGCCTGTGAGGGTTTTCACCAATATGACTCTCTCATTTTTTATTTCTCTCAGCTTTCGTCGCATTACAGTGCCCACAAGGGTTTTCACCAATAAGACTCTCTCATTTTTTTATTTTTCTTGCCTAGACCGGAGTGTTGCCCTTGATATGAATCACCTTTACTTGCTTGACCCGGCATTTCTCGAAGACTTATCGGAAGGTCTTTTTTTGGACCGTAATGTGGGCTTTTGGATGGGGTTAGAAGGAAAGGATATCAAAAGGCTCAAAACAACTCAACTGGGTTCAAAAATTACAACTTTTGGAATCAAATTTCTTACAACAACCACAACTTCTGCCCCAGTTTCTTTGTTTGGGAACTTTTGGATTTTTATTTTGATGGGACCGCACCGTGAGGCTGTCTATGTATCCTTAAAAGGAATCAGGTCAAATATAGTTCATGTCATAGGAATTACTTTGTTGTTGTAATTTTTCTCTTTCTTTTCTCTCTCTCTTTTCTTCTCTTCTTCTTCTTCTTTTTCTTTTTCTTCTTTTTTCATTCTTTTCTTTCTCTTTTTCCCTTATCTTTCTCTCTCTTTTCCTTTACTTATCTTGTGCGTTCATGTTTCTGAATTTTGTTACTGATTCCAAAAGAGGGGTATGAAGGAAATAAATAAGGCTCAACGGGGTAACAAAGAGTAAAGTGATTAGATAGCAGAACAAAATGCCTTCGTCATTCCAATCTTCAAAACATGTCAAGTACAAACAGACACAATTTAAACCAAAGAAATCATACATAATATCTTTTGACTGCATTAGAATTGGTAGCCATATCTACACATTTGCCTTCTATATTTGTTAAATACAAAGCATCATTGGACAATACTCTCGTTACGATGAACGGCCCCTGCCAATTTGGGGCGAACTTGCCTTTTGCTTTAGCCTGATGTGGAAGGATGCGTTTCAATACTTGCTGACCCACTTCAAATTTTCGGGGACACACCTTCTTGTTGTATGCTCTTGCCATTCTCCTTTGATACAACTGGCCATGACACACTGCTGCCAATCTCTTCTCATCAATCAAACTTAATTGCTCTAAACGGGCCTTGACCCACTCATCATCATCAATCTCGGGCTTCAGCAACAATCCAGAGAGATGGGATTTCAACTTCCGCGAGTATCACTGCTTTTGTGCCATATACCAACAAATAAGGAGTTGCACCTACTGAGGTACAAACAGTAGTGCGATAACCCAACAACGCAAAGGGCAACTTTTCATGCCATTTCCTAGAACCTTCCACCATTTTTCGGAGTATCTTCTTTATGTTCTTGTTGGCTGCCTCGTCACCTTGGGGCGATATGGGGTGGAATTGTAATGCGTAATCTTAAACTGTTGACATACCTCTTTCATTAAATGACTATTGAGATTAGCACCATTATCTGTGATGATCACCTTTGGGATCCCGAACCGACAAATGATATTTGAGTGAACAAAATCAACCACTGCTTTCTTGGTCACAGACTTGAAAGTTTTAGCTGCTGGCTAAATTGGTCCAATGACATACGTGCCCCAAGAGACAAAGGGCCATGGTTCGGACATTATGTGCAATTCAGATGGCAGAGAATAAATCAAATCTCCATGCACTTGACATTGATGACACTTGCGCACAAAACTGATACAATCTCGCTCCATAGCAAGCCAATAATAACCCGCTTGAAGAATTTTCTTTGCCAGAACATACCCACTCATATGCGGTCCGCAGACTCTGGAGTGTACTTCAGTCATGATAGCCATGGCCTGTCTAGCATCTATGCATCTTAACAACCCAAGATTTGGAGTTCTTTTGTACAAAACTCCTCCACTAAAGAAAAATTCACTTGCCAAATGACGAATTGTTCTCTTTTGATCACCCGTGGCTTGTACTGGATACACCCCCATCCTGATATACTCCCTGATATCGTGGAACCACAGCTCACCATCAAGTTTTTCTTCCACCATGTTACAGTAAGCATGCTGATAATGGACCTGAATATGTAGAGGGTCAGCATAAGCTTTGTCCGGATGGTGCAACATTGATGCTAAAGTAGCTAAAGCATCGGCAACCTCATTATGGATCCTTGGAATATGCATGAACTCTACTGATCGAAACCGTTGACAAAGATCATGCAAACATTATCGATAAGGTATGAGCTTTAAATCACGTGTTTTTCATTCTCCTTGAATCTGGTGCACCAGAAGGTCAGAGTCTCCCAAAACCAAGACTTCATAAACACCCATGTCTACAGCTAACCTCAAACCTAAAATGCATGCCTCGTACTTAGCCATGTTGTTGGTACAATAGAAATGAAGCTGAGTCGTAACAGGGTAGTGATGCCCTGTTTTAGAAATAAGTACACCTCCTATCCCAACGCCCTTCATGTTAGAAGCCCTATCAAAGAAAAGTTCCAACCTGGCTTTTCAACCTGTTCCAACTCGTCAATGTGCATCACCTCTTCATCAGGGAAGTAAGTCTTCAAAGGTTCATATTCTTCATCTACCAGGTTCTTGGCCAAATGATCGGCCAATGCTTGGGCTTTCATCGTAGTCCGAGTCACATAGACGATGTCAAATTCTACGAGCAAGATCTGCCACTTTGCGAGCCTCCCTGTGGGCATAGGCTTCTGAAAGATATACTTTAATGGATCCAAACAAGAAATGAGGTAAGTAATGTAAGATGACAGATAATGCTTCAACTTCTATGCTACCCAAGTTAGGGCGCAACATGTCCTTTCAAGGTGAGTGTACTTAACCTCATAAGATGCTAACTTCTTGCTGAGAAAATAGATGGCTTGCTCCTTCCTATCGATGATGTCATGCTGACCCAACACACAACCAAATGAATTATCTAGGATTGTCAACTAAAGAATCAAAGGTCTCTCTGGTTCTGGTGGGACCAGCACATGTGGGTTTGACAAGTACCCCTTTATCTTATCGAATGCTTCCTAACACTCATCAGTCCACTTGACCGCAACATCCTTCTTCAGCAACTTAAAGATAGGCTCACAAGTTGTCATGAGCTGAGCAACAAACCTGCTGATGTAGTTTAGCCTCCCTAACAGACTCATCACCTCAGTCTTGTTCCTTGGAGGTGGCAATTCTTAGATCGTTTTGATCTTTGACGGGTCCAATTCAATACCTCGACGACTGACTATGAATCCCAGCAGTTTTCCAAATGGAACACCAAATGCGCACTTTGCCGGATTTAGCTTAAGATTGTACTTGCGGAGCCTTAGGAAGATCTTTCTCAAATCTCTGACGTGGTCAGACTGCTTCCTAGACTTTATGTTCACATCATCCACATAAACCTCGATCTCCTTGTGTATCATGTCGTGGAATATGGTTGTCATTGCCCTCATGTAAGTCGCCCCAGTATTTTTCAAATCTAATGGCATTACCCGGTAGTAAGTTCCCCATAGTGTGATGAATGTCGTCTTTTCTGCATCTTCATCGTCCATTAAGATCTGATGATAGCCCGCATAGCAATCCAAAAAAGATCCAATCTCATGATTGGCACAATTATCAATCAAAATGTGGATATTTGGTAGTGGGAAGTTGTCCTTTGGACTTACCTTGTTGAGATCACGGTAATCAACACACACTCTGGTCTTACCGTCCTTCTTTAGCACCGGCAGAATATTGGATAACCAAGTGGGATACCACATGACTCGAATGACCTTTGCATCAAACTGCTTTGTGACCTCTTCTTTTATCTTCACACTCATGTCAGTTTTGAACTTTCTCAACTTCTACTTGACGGGAGGGAATTCCGGGTCAGTAGGCAATTTATGAACCACCAAGTCAGTGCTTAGACCCGGCATGTCATCATATGACCATGCGAAAAAATCTTTGTATTCAAACAATGCTTTAAATATCTTTTCCCTGATTTGCGGTTCAAGATGGACACTTATCTTAGTTTCCCGGAAATTATCTGGGTCCCCTAAATTGATTGCTTCTATATCATTCAGGTTAGGCTTGGGTTTTTCCTCAAAATGACTTAGTTCCTTACTAATCTCTTCAAAGGTCTCATCCTCATCATATTCTGATTCATCATCATACTCTATTTTTTGAATTATTATTTCAGAATTAGATTGACTTTTAAGACTGAGCTGAAGATTCCTCATACAGGTGATGTCATTGAAACCAGCATAAAAAGAACTGTACAAGAAAGAAAAGAAAAACAAAATAAAACTATCAGGAATGATGAAAAAAGGGAAATTGCATTTCATTGAAAATAAAAGATAACAAGGTTTATATATCCAAATGGACGGAACATAGAATCTGAATTACAACCCTAGAATAATCCAGATAAACTGAAGAAAAATTAAAGCAAACTACCAAAACTCCTTCCGGGTAGGGAGAGGAGTAGCCTCTCAATTGTTAATCTTTGCACTCGGCCCGACAAGCTACACATCTGCTTTGCTAGAACCTTTTCCAACTTCAACCATGTTCACATCGCCGAACAACCTCTCGAACCTTTCAATTAACTCTTCATCAACGTCAAACACAGAACTAGGAATTGTTGTCATTGTACGTTTTCTAGCGCCGGGCTTGACAAACGACCTGGAGAGACGTGGGATAGGCTTTGGAAGTTCCCACACCCTCTGTTTCAACTTTCTAGCCCTTTTCATGTCTGCAGTTGTGGGTTTGAATCCCAGACTAAATGTACCCAAGTTTTTAGGGAGAGACACCGGCTGTATGATACTTTGCAGAGATGCACCCAGACCCTTACCAGGTACGAAGCCATTTTTCAATATTTCAAAGGCCACCATGACTGATGCGGCAGTTACCTTTGGAATTGGAACGCATTTCCCTTCTAGAATTTTCTAAACCGACACTATTTCAAAAACCTGATGCCCATTGTCATCTTCAACCTCAATGAATGGGACAACAGCATCATTGTAAGCGCACAAATTATCCTTGACATGCATGACGATCTCTTGTCCATCCCATTCGAACTTGACCATTTAGTACAGAGTGGACGGGACTGCTTTGGCGGCATGAATCCAAGGTCGACCTAACAATATATTGTAGGAGATGGCTACGTCCAGCACCTGGAACTCCATGGTGAATTCCACCGGTCCTATTGTCAACTCAAGCACTATGTCACCAACTAAATCTTTCCCTCCACCATCAAATCCCCGAACGCAGATGTTGTTCTTGTGAATCCTCTCGTTATCCACCTTCAACTTGTTCAGAGTAGAGAGGGGGCAGATGTTTGCACTGGAACCATTGTCAACTAATACCCTGGTAACCACAGAATCTTCACATTTTACCATAAGATAGAGAGCTCTATTGTGTTCAGTACCCTCCACATGCAACTCATCATCAGAGAAGGTGACTCTGTTCACCTCAAATATTTTGTTGGCAATCTTTTCCAAATGGTTCACTAAAATTTTGTCAGGAACGTAAGCCTCGTTCAAAATTTTCATCAGGGCCCAACGATGCTCGTCTGAGTGGATTAACAATAACAACAGTGAAATCTAAGTAGGCGTCTTTCTTAACTGGTCCACAATGGAATAGTCTTGTACCTTCATTTTTCTCAGAAACTCCTCCGCCTTTTCTTTAGTTACCGCTTTCTTCACTAGAATTGGGTTATCTTTGGAGGTTTTAGCTTTCCTTAACTCTTTCGGGGAAAAACATCTCCCCGAACGAGTTAGTCCATGGGCCTCATTGACTTTTCCTTTCACTTCCTTTCCCTTGTAGGCCATTATTACCCGTTCATAGTTCCACGGGATAGCCTTGCTATTGATATCGGCAACTAGGTGACAGGCTTGATGATGACAGGATCCGTACGGGCACCCTCTACAATTGTGATAGGCTTGTTTGCCACTCCTGGCACAACCACTTTTGACTTTTCTTATTTTGCTGCAACATCACCTGTGGATCCTTTCCTGACTACCGCAGATGGCCCATCGTTTGCCCTGCTCAACTTGTTCACTGATCCTTCAACTGTTGGTTTTTTAACTGGCTTAACCTCACTGGACCGAATCATCATGACGGTCTGTGAAGGATTTTTGGGCTCCCCTCCCTTATGTACTATCTCGATCATGTTTGCCTCCTGATGGGTTGGTAGTGGGTTCTGGTTGATGTTGGGTGCCTCTAGAATTTGGACTTCAATCCGGTTAGTGTCAATGAGCTCCTGGATGGTATTTTTCAAGTGCCAGCACTTCTCCGTGTCATGCCCCGGTGTGCTGGAACAATATTCACAGCTTACAGAATAATCAAGATTCTTTGGGGGAGGGTTTGGCAACTTAGACTCAATTGGCCTCATCATATCCAATTGCATCAGTCTGTGGAACAAACTAGTATAGGACTCTCCCAACGGGGTGAAGGTTTTCTTCTGCTGCAACCTCTCTTTCTTAAATGCTTGATTGGGCCGAAAACCCGAGCTAGGAGGATTTCAGTTGGCTCGTGGGGGTGGGTAAGCATTTTGTGGAGCTGGGTAGGTATTTTGTGGGGCTGGCACATGCCATTGTGCATGGGCAGGAGGTTGAGTGTATGTTTGGACGTGGTGGACAGAAAAATGAGGGTGTGGTGATGGGAAGTAATGTTGGGGTGGATTATACGGGGTTTGGGTGTAGGTTTGGTGGTGGGGTCAAGGCTGATTATAATGGTCGGACGGGCCCCTAGGTCCAAACCATGATCCTAAATCAATTGTTGCCACATCTTCTTTCTTCTTCTTTCTGATTATTCCCCCAGTACCGTTTTGAATGGCTTGGGTAGTTGCCTTAATAGCCGAGTAACTTAGGATTTTGTTTGACTTAAGCCCTTCTTCTACCATGCCACCTATCTTCACTACCTCGTTGAAGGACTTGCCTATGGCCGATACCAGATGGCCGTAGTAAGTGGGCTCCAGGGCCTACAGAAAGTAATCCACCATTTTGCTCTCTTTCATCGGAGAGTCAACCCTTGCCGCTTGTTCTCTCCAACGAAAACCATAGTCCCTGAAATTTTCACTAGGCTTATTCTCAATCTTAGTCAGAGAGAAACGATCTGGAACAATCTCGATATTGTATTGGAAATGACAAGCAAATGCTTGGGCCAAATCATCCTATGTATACCATCTGTTGTGATCCTGACGAGTGTACCACTCCAATGCCGCGCCGCTCAGGCTAAGGCTAAAGTATGCCATCAACAGCTCTTCTTTCCCACTGGCTCCTCTTATTTTACTACAGAATCCCCTCAAATAGACCACCGGGTCTCCTTGCCCGTCATATAGATCGAATTTGGGCATATTGAATCCCACTGGCAGTTGAGCATCGGGAAATAGACATAGATTTTTGTTGGCCACGCTCACCTGGCCTCCCAATCCCTGCATGTTTCTGAATGACCGTTCCAAGCTCTTAACCTTCCTGAACATCTCCTCCTGTTCTGGATTTTTAGGTGGTTTCTCAGTCTCAACAAGGAGGTCGAAACGAGGAGTATAGGAGTAAGGTTTCGGGGCCTCGAAAGTAGGCTCCGGGGGATAGTATTGGTTATCTTGGGTCTGGAATAAAGGCTCACTGGAGGATCGGTGGAGTGTAGCAGGTGGGGGTGCCACGAAAATAGGGGTGGCTAGTGAAGGAGGGTATGGAACTAGTTTGGGTGGTGGAGCTAGTGGTGTTTGGGAAGTGATGCCTTGGTAGTAGTGGTAAATGGGAAAGCTTGAGGATGAATCAACAGTGGGAGGTTCCTGGGATTGAGCCAACGGTGGGACGAAAGCAGGGTTGGCGGGGTAAGATGGTGGTGGATGCCCTATCACCCATGCCCGGTACATCTCTGCCATCTATTGTTTCAACTTATACAACTCCTCTTTCAGATTAACATCAGACTTTTCCCCCTCTCTTGACGGATCAATGACACTTGCATCCAGTTCTTGGTTAGCCATGATCAATTTGTCTTTTGACCTGGTATTATACTGATGAGTTGCAAGAATGCCAAACAAACTAACCACATGTCTATACCGATTTCAACAATAAACTTATTAGCAATTAGAGCTTAACAGATAGGCAACCGCACATTGGGGATGCAATGCACCTAAGCAGTTAACCATTTCTATTATGTATTTGATCGGTTGTTTGCGTCATCCTGGCTTTCCCTAATTTCCATTTTGCAACTTCTCTCTTTTTCACTCCTGCCTTTCTTTGCTTGATTTCTCGTTGTTCTTTATTCTCTCATTTTTCTATCTTGTTTTGCCATTGTTTCCTTCCTATAGTTTCTTGTTTTTTGTTTCTCTTTTTCTTTCTTTTTTTTTCTTTTTCTCTTTTTTCCTTTTCTTTTTGGTTATGATCGAATTTTATGGAGATTGCCTACGTATCATGACCCCGCATGAATCAGACCAAGCGTAGTCTAGGGGATAAGTGTAAAAATAAAAAACAAAACATTTTGGGGATATTAAAATTTTCATAAAATAAAAACGTTTTGATTACAACGACTAATCCTACCGATTTTAATCATAAAAACTAACAGCCTCGAAAAAGGGGAACTAACAGACTCCAACAGAAAAATGAAAATATAGACTAGAAAACAGACTAACAGACTCTAATAGAAAGACGAAAATACAAACTCAAACAAAATTATGAATACATTAATGCCTAAACTGCTCTGGGGGCCCGCGCGACATCAGTTGGTCTTGCCACGGGCCTACGCCCCAAATCCCCTTGGAGATGATAGAGATCTTCCATTATCTGGAGGACGAAGGTCATTACGGTGGCGAAGAACATGGATCTGGTCATGTCCTCACACTTACTGCATTTCATTGTGATGTAGTCAGCGATCCTTCTGACCCTTTCTCTTATGATGCCCTTTTCTTGCAACAAACGCCCAATCTGTTGGGCCCTAGCTTCTAAAGTTTGTTCAGCTGTATGGTTTTGTTCTTGAAGTTGTTGTATATCTTTTTCTAACTGTGACAGCGCTGCATAACAGTGTTCTCTTTCTGCTTTGAAATCTTTTGCCTGCTAGATCATTTTGTTCTCAAAGACGGTGATCTTTTTCTTCAATCCCACAACCTCATTGTCATATTTCTCTTTTAACTGTATAACCAAGCGCGCTCATTTGTCTACATTTTTAGCCAATTTTGTTCGATCCCTTCCTAATTCACCCTCTACCTTGTTCAGATCAAAACCATACTTATTCACCTTCTGCCTAAGGTTATCTATAAGCTTTCCATCTTTTGCACTTCTGGCGGGGTTTTCGGATGCTATATTCATTTCCCGAATTTGGGCTCGAAGGGCGTCATTTTCTTTAGCTAGCTTTTTCTTCTCGCCATCATCCGCGGCGGCTTGCAAACCATTCTCAAATTGAAGATCCTTGACTTGCTTTTCCAGCTTGCTTATGGTAGCCCTATACTCATTTTCTTTGGCCAACCAATACCATTGCACCTGCGCTCCATCGGTGAATTGTTGGACATGGGGTCTTTTTGCGGGCCGTTCGGGCTCCAAATGGGTTTGGTACCTTTTACCGTACCAAGCTGTGTAACTAGGCTCCAACTCGCCTCTGGATAGATCTCGTACCTGGGTCTTTGGCTCTAAAAACCTACATTGATGCCAAATCCTCCGCACCCTTTCTTCTGGAAAAGCGGCTTTTGGTTCCAACTCAATGACCTGCCGACTCAAGTCCTCATCATGTGGGATGGTCTGGTATCTACCTAACTGACGTAGAACTCTATGCGGGGCATAAGGCTAAATGCTCCGGAGGCCCATCAGTAGAAGAAAACACACCTCTGCTAACATATAAATGACTTCCCTGACCGAGAGCCACCCGAATGTCCATTCAATCTTGTTTGCAGTCAAGGAGCTCAAGTGTGCATACCATGCTTCCGTACAGTCCAGGAACTCATATCCCTCTATCCGTTTTTTATGTTTTTCAATGCATTCAAGACCGGTCATGCCACAATTCATGTATCCTAAACGGTGGCAAAGGTGTTCCTCCATCTAGAGTTGTAAAAGCATATTGCATCCTTCAAAAAACTTTCCCCCTTCTCATCAGGCGGTTAGGGCTCGGTAAATTTCCGCCAAGATCATCGGTACAATGGTGCCAATTACCTTCTTGGTCATGGAGTCATCTATCCCCACAAGCCCCAACTCTATGTTCCCATCTTTTCTGGGACAAATCAAAACACCCAGGAATGCCACTATAAAAGCTAATCCTCTCCGAGCTTCCCACTTATTTTTGTTTCCCGCGTGAATAAGACCGGTATCTAGCGTCTGAAAACCAAGGGGGTTACCATAACGTCGGTACAGAAAGTAGAAGGTACAAAATCCTTTAGCCAAATTTCCGTCTTGAACTTCCCGACTGATGCTTAATAGGTCCAAAAATTTATGCGGAGTTACTGTTCTAGGTGCCACCGGGTATTGATTTCTAAGATTCCCATTAAAACCAGCATAGTCCGTTATCTCATCAAGCGTATGAGTTAGGTCAAAATCAGCAAAGTGGAACACATTATGTGTTGGGTCCCAGAATGGTATCAGGACCTCAATTATATCCTTCCTCGGCTTAATCTTCAGAAGCCCAACAAGACCACCCAAAGCTTTTGTCACAATTTTTCTGTTGTCCTCCCCCAAATAATGTCACCACATGTGTAGCTCTAACGGGATTTCTTCGCGGACTGAGAAAGGTTCATTTTGAATTGTGCTCATCCTGCACATTTATTTAAGGTGATTGATTAAAAGACTGTGATTTACTTTAATTCTAGAAAAAAACACTCATTTTCACAAAATTTTAAAACAAAACATTCTTGCGAATACAGCCCTTTAGCACCTTAAGATAATGATAAAAAGAACAATTTTTAGGACTGTTTTTTTAGTCAACCAAAGTTTTTCAGAAAAAACCCTAAGTGGCTATTCTTGCAAAACGGCCTTCCGGTACCTTTTGGGGCATTTTTGGCTATTTTGGACAAGAATGGCGCCACCTCATTACTTATGACAAAATAATGACACTTCATTTATATATTTTTTAGGTTATTTTTACAAAAGTAGTTGGGCCCGATGTGGGTTGCCTACGTATCCCACATCCGGTGAGAATCAAACTTGCATAGTTCGGCCAATTTTGACGCAACAGAAAACACAAACTTTGAAATAGCTTTTTCTATTTTTTTCTTTTTTTTAGAAAAATCGATAGAGTTTCGGGGTATTTTGGACACCAGGTTTTTTCACAGGCGGGTAAATTCCTCTTTCTCTCCTCCATTTGGGTTTTCTCAATTTTTCCCTTATTCTAGACGCCGGTCGACATGCAGTCCGAATCAAATAAATGCGCAAGCAGCAAGAAAAAATGCATTGAGATGGTCTTTTGATTTCAGGTGCACCTGTCCTAGATGGACTCAACCCTTGTGTTGAGTCCCCAAAGTCAAAATGCACATGATGCAAACAAGCGTTCCTATTAGAGATCTCGCATGAGGCTATGTTATACTAGGTTTAAGAACCTTGATTTATTTGTTCTAGACCTGGCTTACCCGAGCGGACAGCTCGAGCCGGGGAGGGGGGGCAGCGTATCGGGAATACAAAAGCTTCACCGGCTTTGTAACTTGTCCGAACCTCATTCTAAAATTGGAATATAACTCTAACAGAAGAGAAGTCACATAAAGTGCACACTTCCCAGATAATTTAGAACGAGGTTCAACAATATCAAAGCGGTAAAAAGCAACATTTAGCACATTAGGCCCAAACATGTAAATAAAATCAGATAATAAATAAATCCAAATATAACAATTATTCTAAGCTCGAATTCTTGAACCCCAATCCAGAAGTTCTGGGTTCTTATCCCCAGCAGAGTCGCCAGAGCTGTCACACCTCCTTTTTCCTACCCTCGGAAGGGGCATAAGGGAGTTTTTTCCAACTTAAAGTGATGATGGAGACAGGATTGTTTATTTATTCAGAGTCGCCACTTGGGATAATTTATGGTGTCCCAAGTCACTGGTTCAAATCCCGAATCGAGAAAAGAATGACCTATTTTATAGTCCGCGAACACAGAAATCCGGGTGAGGAATTCTGTTAACCCGGGAGAAGGTGTTAGGCATTTCCAGGTTCTGTTGTTTTAGCACGGTCGCTCAACTATTATTATTGGCCTAATTATCTGATTTTAAAACATTTTTAAAACCTATGTGCATTTTAACTTTAAAACTGCTTTTATTCATTTTTAAGAAGATTCAACGCTATTTAAAACACGCCTTGGACCACGCCACATGAAATGCATCTGCGGTCCGCGACATATTTTATCTAACGTTGTTGGAATTTGGATTTGGGTCACATGAAATGCACACCCGAGTTTAAGGAAATTAATTTAAATTACGCGCCTAAAACAACTACCCACTTTCAAATGTGCGAGGGCCATGGAAAATTCGCTAATGGCACGCCTCGAATTATAAAGGGTCAAAATTAATTACTCGAAGGCCATGAATTATCTAACTTTGTTTATGGCACACCTCGAGTCTAATCATAAAGGATTTCTTAACCTGATCTTTGGGGGCCATAGGCGATCTAATTAAAATGGCACACCACAATCCACTTAATTAAACCTACAAGCTACCTTTATTTCATTTGCAAAATAATTGATGGCCAACAACGAAATAGAAATCCAAATATTTAAGCAATCAGTTGGTTTCGAATCACGTTAAACTTTAACAAGTTACACAAAGTGGCAAGGTTGAACCTAATTCGAATCCATGAATGTCTCAAACACTGCGTGCCTTTAAATGGCTTGCAGATCTAAGCCCAATTATGCCAAAAAGAGCTGCAGCATATAAGGCCCGACAGTGGCAGTACTGGTGAGGAAATTTGGGCTCGAGAATAAGCCCAGAAGTAGAGAACATTCAGCACATCCCATACAAAATCTGATTCATATAACACTTTTGAACAAAAACCATAGGTTTCAAATTATCTCTAAAGAAAACAAGATGTGAAAGAGTCGAAATTGAATCTGAAAATTCCTAAGCCTGAAATCGAGCCCAAAAATCCATTTGAAAGCCTTTACGAATTCAAATTACTCGGACACAAGCAAAGGAAACCTGAATGTCAAAACTGATACCACTGAGCTACTCTACAGACCATGAGAAAACTGACCAACATAATAACCAGCTAATTGATAGGGAAAAACAGATCTTGAACCAAATATGCTAGAAGAAACAAAATGAATAAACTATTCTAATGAGCTTTCAACCATAACCATAGGCAGTACTTTTCAGAAAAATCCCACATAAGCCACATATCAAGCTAATGAAACTCATATTCCTCCACTTATGCATATTATCCTAAACATGAGCAACTCATAAACCATACACATGTGAACAACAAACCAACAAGAGGTGTTCTCCTGCAAATACCTCCAATTCGACAGTCTAACAAATTCCAAGTCCAACCTTAAGATGAAATGTAATATGAAGGATACGAACGAACACAACAAACCATAGATACATTAAATTACTACAAAAATTACTAAAAACATAGCTAACATTCCATAGGAGGAGGCTAATATTCATTTTGAAATCTCCAATCAATTACAAAAGCTCCAAACTTGCATCTCATATATTCAGAGAATCCAAGAAGTACCTAGATGCAGGAATCAAAGCAAGAAAATATGAGGAGATCTGTAGCAATAGAATAGTGCCAAGTAGCAACTCAACAACAGCAAACCCAACTTCCTTGAACCATTTTCGAACCCCAGATGAATCAGAGATTACTTCAAAACATGAAGACCTCAAGAATTACAGGAAAAATTTCAATGTAACAGTAATTTTACGATATGTCTTTTTCTTCTGATTATTCAAACCCTTTCAGTATTTTTCAACTGTTTCCAATTTTCTCAAATCTGATCCCCCTTGAAATTTTAGGCAATAGGACCTTTATAGAGGGGTTTTAGGGCAGCAGTAATGATTTTGCTAATTATCATTTACTCCTTCCCCAAGTCCCTTTTGTTCATTTTAAACCCTGATTTAAAACCTATTTTTTTAAGTCAGTCCCTTCCCCAATTTCCTGGAAGCTTCCCTAGGCAGTTACAAAAGATTCCCTCTACAAAAATACCTTAAGTACCCTTTTAAGTTCTGTTATTTACCCTCCAAGACAGTCACATGAGTCAGATTAACCCAAGCCTATGGGTCTGTATACTAACAGCCCAAACCTGCAATTTCAAACCAACACTCAATGGGTATTGAAGCTCACATGACCCAAACTGCTAAAAACAAACGATAAAAAAACAGGAAAGGGAACTAAACAAATTGCGGAGGACACAACAATTTAAACCAAGAGAACACTTAACCAATTTTAGCAGTATTTCGAATCCTATAAGCCAAACCGGATGAAACCAAACAGAAGAATCAAGCTATGAAATAAACAGTGAACAAAATGGCTTAGAAGCAGTTAACCTCAACTATATTCTCAAAATGAATTCAACGAAGATGCAATTAAATGGGAAGAGAAGAAATAGAGATAAAATAAAAAATAAAATAAAATAAAATAAAAACCTACTGTGATTATGAGAGACAACTGAGTGGCCTAGTAACGGGCATCTTTTAACAAACTTGGTGATCTAGGTCTCGCATGGGGCCGACGGGCTTTGAAATGAGACGAAATCCATGCTAATCGCTCGTTCTCAAGGAGAACAGTCGACTGGCATAAGCTTCGACTCATTAATGGCCCAAAAAAGCTGCTTCAACTCTGAAAGGGAGCAAGGTTAAGTTTCCGAGTTTCGACGCCATATTTGGGATTTGGAGGCAAGGGTGGGGACTTTGGGAAAATTTGTATCAGATTTGTATTCTATGGGGTGTGGGGATTATGGAGGATGAATTTGGGGTTAAATGGGTGGCGTCGCCGATCGGAAATGGCGAAGAGATTGAGGGCGGCCCTAGGGTTTGCTGAGGAGGGTGAGAGACAAAAAGGAGTTAGAACTAGGCTGTCTCTGAGAATGCTTGGACAGTCTTAAACGAAAATGAAGAAGTGTTTTGGGCCGTTGGATGAAACGAGATGAAAGGCCAGGATTTGTTGAAGCTTGTTGAACTCAAAACAACGCAGTTCTATTCCCATACTACATCGTTTCTAGGGTCTTGGGGGCTGAAGGCTTTGCGCCGAGTATGGGCGTGGTTCGGATGGGTTCAATGGAGATTGGATGGGCTGTAACAATGGTTTGGCCCAATTCTTACAAGACAAGTCAATTTTTCAACTCCTTTTATTCTTAATTTCTTTTCTTTTAACCAAATTAATTTAACCCCTAAATTAACTCTTAAACTAAAACGACCTACCAAATTAAACTAATCACTTAACACAGTATTTTCAAATATTAAATAAATCCTAAAGTAAAAGAAACTTCAAAATTTAAAGTTAAAAAAGAATTAAAAATGCAAAATGAGTCATTTTGTGGTTTTAATCATTTATATAAGACAACTAAATTGCTAATTAACCTAAAAATGTAGGATTAAATCCTAAATGCAAATGCGATGTATATTTTGTATTTTTTTGTCATGAATAAAATAAACGAAACATGTACAAACAAACGCAAACAATTTAACAAAATGCTACAGACAATCTACGAAATTGCAAATAATGGGAAAATTTTATTTTCTTGAATTTATGGGAGTAATTCACATATGGCAAAAATCACATGCTCACAGTCAACACAAGAGTCTCAAGGTCACGACTTTCACCATCCTAAACAGAACAACTTGTTTTTTATCATGAGATCAAAGGCAAATGTGCTAGGCCAAGTGAAGCTTTGCTTGAGGTATCCTTAACTACAAACTACTAAAAACAAAAAGGAAAACGGACTCAAACCCTTAAAAAGGTTGTCACGCCATCCATCATTGGGAAGAGCCACCTGGTTCACACAACACTCCACCTTTGAAAAATATCGTGGCATCAAGAAAACCAAAGTCTTATTGAAAACGTCCAAAACAAAACAAAAAGCTACGAACATAAATAAGAAGCTAAAAACGAAAAATTTTGTGGAAAATAGAATGAATATATACAAGAGGGGATTTGAATATACAACGGATGGGATGAATATATACAATGTGATATAGCTTTATATACAAACCCAAAGTAAAATAAAAGTGCAATAAATGTAACTAAATATTAAATTATATACAGACCAAAGATGAAAAATCAAGAAAGCATAAAAATGTATCAATATATATACAGTCATCCATCAAATGAATAGTAGGGCTTACCCCCTCAAATGAAAGCTGGCATTGTCCCCAATGCCAACTAGTCTAAATAAACACCAAAAAGATAGAGAAAAAGGATATAGAAGACTCCCTAAGCCCTGTCTGTCTACATAGGATCATGAGTGGTCCTTGGGTCCTTTGTGTGCTCGGGAACCTCAGACTGGTTCCTGGTGGTCTACTCCTTTGCTACTGAGACCTGGACCTAGACCTCGACAGGCTCTGGAATTGGTACATGCTATGGCTGACTAGAGGAAGTCTCCGGTGGGTCCGCCAACTGGATGATAACATCATTAGCTCTAGGAATCCTCCTCAAAGGCCTCTGTGTCTGCTCCGGCTGTGGGTGAGCTACTGCCACTAGGTCATCAAGCAACAAGTCTAAAGGCAGCTGGTCTGCCTTCAGTCTATCAACATCTGCCCCCAGCACCTTCACGGACTCCTTAGAGGCCCATGTCTTCTGCAGCTTCTTATGCTCCTTAGCAAGCTCCTTGAGAGCCTTGCTATGTGAATCGACTACCTTTGAGAGCGCAGCCTGAGTATCGAGGATCTTCTTCTGGTTGTCAAGTATCTCTTTGAGCGCATCCTCTATTGACTGTGGCACCTGTGGAGTTGGGGGAACCGACTGAGCCTCAACAGTGGTAGTCAAAATGGACAACTTGGATGAGGCAGTTTGCATCCAGTTGTTGATACTCAAAAGTGCCTGGCTCAGATGGTGGGCAGTAATAGGATGGGCCCGGGTAGATGTGATCTTCGGGCTTGCTGATATGGATTGACCGGGAGAGATATCTGGAGATGTGGAGGTATGCTCAGCAGAAGACACTACCTCAACCGGCTCCTCAGACTGGCCAGTTGGAGCAGTAGCTGGTACTTTGTAGTTCTTGCTCTTGGGGTTGTCATCCCCCTTCATGCTATACCAGGAAAATGGGGTTGTCTCCTTGACCTTGATGTCATAGGGCCTTTTGTCCACATTTAAGTCCCAGAAGTACATTGTGAGGATACTGGGGAAAGGATAGTTCTGGGATGCTCTACGCCCACAATAGAGATAATCCGGGACATCACATTCCCCACATCTATGGGGTACCCCTCCATAATCGAAGCAACCAATACAGCCCGGTGGAGAGGAAGGGTGTTGTCATGAGTGGTAGGGTCCAACCGATTGCAAACAAAAGTCTCCCATCCCCTCCCTTCAAAGTCAAGGTCCTTCTCAATATTTTTGACCCCAGCAGTCAACCAATCGGGGACGGTACCTGGGATTGCCAGGTACTGTGCTAGCCATGGACAGACCTCCTCACCCATCTCCATCTTCGCCATATACAGAGTCTTATCCTCCTCATTGAAGCCCAGATATTCATTAGTCGACTTCCCATCAAATAACGCCTTGAGGTTCCGAACCTTGGTCACTTTGGAGCCCTTTTTGATGTGGGCTACATTGCAATAAAACTCCTTGACCAAGTATTTGTTGGCATCTACACAAGCATCTAGGAAGTGCTCCCAGCCTACTCTAGTCCTGAACTGTCTCTACACATCAAGGTTGTAAGGTAGTAGGTCTCTATCTATGAAGCTCCTCTCCGGAATCAATTTTCTCACCGGCCACCACTCCCGAAACTTATGGAATGCTACCTCACTTACAAATCTATCTTCCCAAGCTTCGGGTATCCTAGTTCTAGCAACGCCTCACACTTGAGGCTCACCACCTTTAGCTACTCCCTCATCTCCCTGCATATCCTCCTCACCTTCTCCTACACCCTTCCCGGATAATGAAGTTGTGGGAGAAGTGGAGTATTCCCTACTACCTTCACCTGAGCCCTCAGACGACCCAGAAGAAATGTTCACTGATGCTTGCGCAGCGGGGGGAGAGGGAGGAGTGTCTCTATGTCTGGCCCTCTCCGGATACGGGATGTATTCTGGGACTGAGTCCGAAGAGATCTCCCGAGAGGGCTCGTACTCACTCCCCGACATGTCAATGGCTCTGTCAGCCGCTTTTATGGCCTTCCTCATGTTATTGATGTTTTGCCTAGCTTGGGGAGTGAGTTTGACCATTTTCTGTTTCCCACCCCGGGAGGATTCACCTCTGCTGGGTAGTTTCGAGCCTTTTCCTCGTTATTTAACCATAGCTTGCAAGCACAATTAAATGAACTCGTTAATATCATTGTAGCAGTTGAAAGCAGTGTTACAGAATGAGTTGCAAATCAGGGATGAAGAATTGCAGACAGTTGCAGAAAACAGCCCAGTGCGGACAGCACAAAATGGAGTGCGGCCGCACAGGGGTCAGTGCGGACCGCACAAAATTAACTGCGGTCCGCACAGGGGTGGGGTTCAGAATACCCACCCTCTGTATCGTGACAGTATGGACCGTACAAAATAATAGTGCGGCCGCACAGGGACCAGTGCGGACCGCACTGCCCAAAGTTCAGCTTCCCAGAAGTTCTTCAGTGCGGTCCGCACAAAATGGTACTGCGGACCGCACAAGGGCACCGCGGACCGCACTAAAATGACTACGGTCCGCACTGAGTGCCCAGATGTGGCACTAAGCTAGGGTTCATGAAATTTTTCTTTTAAGTCCAATTTTTGCACCTAATAGGTGTTGCTAAGTGATTACCCAATCCATTAAGCTAACTAATTCCGCATGAATCAAAATTTAAACTAACCTAACTTAGCAGTTAAGAAAAAAAGGAAAGGAAGAAAAAATAGCAGCTAAGAAAATGAAAATTAAATGAAATTGATAAAATTAAACAAGTAAAAAGAAGATTGTGGTACCAGATTATGAGATGAATTGAAGCAAATAAGTTCCAACAAGTAATTACGAGCAAGTAAGGGTAGTGAATAGTGATTATATCTCTGAGATTTCAAATTTGCGAAAATTGTAAAAGGGAGCCCTCAGGGTCTATTTATAGAAACGCCCCTGGGGCCCATTCTCACAAACCAGTGTGGACCACACAAAATGGACCGCGATCTGCACTGCACAATTATGTTCAAACCTGAGAAGGCAATGCTCTGCGGGCCGCACAGAATGGACTACGGCCACAGAGGTCCAGTGCGGACTGCACAAAATGTAGTGCAGCCGCACTGCAAACTTCAGAGAGGTCTCGATTCACCCTTTCACTAGTGCGGACCGCACAAAATGTAGTGTGGCCGCACTGGCAATTTTAGAGACCTGTGCATATTTTCACCTTGTCTTACTCTGCATCAACACAACCCTATAACATCTCACAACTGGTTAGTCCAAAAATCAGTCCTATACTACAAAGAAAATCAAAGAAAACAAGAGGAAAAACACATGGGTTGTCTCCCAAGAAGCGCCTAATTTAACATCGCGGCACGACGCAGGTTACCATCACATCATTTGAAGTGAAGAAGTGCCACCACGTGGCTATCATCAATTTTCCCAAGATAATGCTTGACCCAGTGCCCGTTAACTCTGAAGACTTCACCATTATTATTTTTAAAATCAAGAGCAACAAAAGGGGTCACAAACACAACTTCAAACGGTCCACTCCATTTGGATTTGAGCTTTCCCGGAAACAGACATAACCGGGAGTTGAACAAGAGAACTAAATCACCTACTTTGAACTCCTTTCCACGAGCATATTTGTCATGAAGGTAGTTCATCTTGTCCTTATACAAGGATGAATTGGAGTAGGCATGGAATCTAAATTCATCAAGTTCACTGAGCTGCTCTACACGAAGATTGGCTGCAACATCCCATTCAAGATTCAACTTCCTCAAAGCCCATATGGCCTTGTGCTCTAACTCAACCGGAAGATGGCAAGCTTTCCTAAACACCAACCAATATGGAGACATACCAATCGGAGTTTTGTAAGCCGTCCGATAAGCCCATAGAGCGTCATCCAACTTTTTCGACCAATCGATCCTATTTGCATTGACCGTCTTTGACAATATGCTTTTGATTTCCCGATTGGAGACTTCCACTTGACCACTTGCTTGAGGGTGATAGGGGGTAGAAACTTTGTGATTGACACCGTACTTAGAAAGCAACGTGTAAAAAGATTTATTGTAAAAATGAGATCCCCATGACTAATAATCGCACGGGAGTGCCAAACCTTGTGAAAAATGCTCTTCTTAAGAAATGCAACAACAATCCGGGCTTCATTGTTAAGCAAAGTCACGGCTTCAACTCATTTTGAGACATAGTCAACCGCCACGAGAATGTAAGTATTCCCACAAGAGTTAACAAATGGACTCATGAAATCAATGCCCCAAACATCAAAGATATCCACTTCAAGAATGGTATTAAGAGGCATCTCATCCCTTTTTGAAATTCCACCCGCTTTTGGAAATCGTCACACCTCTTCACAAAATCACCTGCATCTTTGAACAAGGTTGGCCAATAGAATCCACAACTAAGAACTTTCGAGGCGGTCCTCACCCCACCGTGATGGACACCATAGGGTGAAGAATGGCAAGCCTCTAAGATACTCAATTGTTCTTCCTCCGGGACACATCTATGAATCACACCATCCATGCAAATCTTGAACAAGTATGGCTCATCCTAATAGAAATCCAAACTATCCCACTTGAGCTTCTTCCTTTGGTTAGAAGAGAGCTCACACGGGATTATTCCAGACACAAAGTAATTGGCAACATCGGCAAACCATGGCATATCATTCATTGACACCGCAAGGAGTTGTTCGTTGGGAAATGAATCATGATCTCAAGGCCATCACAAGGCCTCCCCTCCTCCTCCAAACGGGACAAGTGGTCCGCCACTTGGTTCTCACTACCTTTCCGGTCCACAATTTCTAGATTAAACTCTTGAAGTAGTAACACCCATCGTATCAATCTCGCCTTGGAGTCTTTCTTTGTCATCAAGTACCTAAGAGCGGCATGATGAGTGTGCACTATGACCTTCGCCCCCATAAGATACCGGCGAAACTTTTCCATTGCAAATACTATAGCCAACAACTCTTTTTCGGTAACCGTGTAGTTCCTTTGAGCCTCATTCATGGTCTTGCTTGTGTAGTACACCAGATGAAACATCTTGTTAACCTTTTGACCCAAGACAGCCCCAACCGTAATGTCACTTGCGTCATACATGAGCTTGAAAGGTAAGCTCCAATTTGGTACGGTAATGATTGGGCTAGTGGTCAACTTAAGCTTGAGAAGCTCAAATGCTTGCATACATCCCTCATCGAACACAAACTTTGCATCCTTTTCTAGTAGCTTGCACAAGGGGTTTACCACCTTTGAAAAATCTTTTATAAACCTCCGGTAGAACCCCGCGTGCCCAAGAAAACTCCTCACCCCCTTGACGGAAATGGGGGGAGGAAGCCTTGAAATCACCTCTATCTTGACTTTGTCAACTTCAATTCTATGCTTTGAAATCTTGTGGCCCAACACTATGCCTTCCTCCACCATAAAGTGGCATTTTCCCCAATTAAGCACGAGATTGGTGTCTTCACATCAGGCTAATACTCTATCCAAATTTCTCAAACACTCTTCAAAGGAATCACCAACCACACTAAAATCATCCATGAAGACCTCCAAGATATCTTCCACCATGTCGGTGAAAATAGCCATCATGCATCGTTGGAAGGTCGCCGGAGCATTACACAACCCGAACGGCATCCTAGAGAAAGCAAATGTGTCATATGGACAAGTGAATGTGGTCTTTTCCTGATCTTCCAGAGCTATCAAGATTTGATTATACCCCAAGTATCCATCCAAAAAGCAATAAAAAGCACGCCCCGCAAGACGATCAAGCATTTGGTCAAGGAATGGCAATGGGAAATGATCCTTTTGGGTCACCTTGTTTAGCTTTCGGTAGTCCATACATACCTTCATCCGGTAACTATCCGAGTGGGAATAAGTTCATTGTTGTGATTTGTTACCACAGTCATACCACCTTTCTTTGGTACACATTGCACTGGAGAAGTCCATGAGCTATTGGAAATGAGGTACACAACATCGGCATCCAACCACTTGATTACTTCTTTCTTCACCACTTCTTGCATTGCCTCGTTCAATCTTCTTTGATGCTCCAAGGAAAGGCTTTGCATCATCCTCCAAAATAAGTTTGTGCATATGGAATACGGGGCTTATTACTCGAATGTCAGCCAAAGTCCATCCAATTGCCCTTTTCCGCTTTTGAAGCACCGCCAAAGTGGCCTCAACCTGCAGGTTAGTTAGGTAAGAAGAAAGAATAACTGGTAGAGTAGAATTTGAGCCTAAGAATTCATACCTGAGGTGTGGAGGAAGTGGTTTCAACTCCAATACTGGGGGTTCCTCAATTGATGGTTTTGTTGGTGGAGTTTTCCGGTTTTCAAGATCCAAAGACAATTTTCTAGGCTCATAAGAATAAGAGCCCATTCCATGTAAAGCATTCACGCACTCCACTCGGCTTGAATCCTTATTAACATCAAGATTTAACAATACGGCTTCTAATGGGTCCTCCACATTAATCATTGCACTAGTGTCATCAATTATCACTACTGTGACAAGGTCAACAAAAGAGCACACCTCGGTACTGTTGGGCTGCTTCATGGATTTGCATACATGAAAGATGACTTTTTCATCTCCCACTCGGAAAGTGAGCTCACCCGCTTCAACATCAACCAATGCCTTCCCCGTTGCAAGGAAAGGCCTTCCCTAGATAATAGGAACCTCATAGTCCACCTCACAATCTAGAATCACAAAGTCGGCCGGCAATATGAATTTGTCCACTCAGACAAGCACGTCATCAATAACTTCCAAAGGTCGCTTCATCGATCGATCCGCCATTTGAAGTCTCATTGAGGTTGGCCTAGGTTACCCGATATCCAAAGTTTTGAAAACCGAGTAAGGTATCAAATTGATACTAGCTCCCAAGTCACATAGAGCCTTGGCAAAATCTGCACTCCCAATGGTGCAAGGAATGGTGAAAGCACCGGGATCTTCAAGCTTCGGGGCCATTGAATGCACTATAGCACTAACTTGGTGAGTCATCTTTATAGTTTCACAATCCATAGAACACTTCTTTGTAACCAAGTCTTTCATGAATTTTGCATAACCCGACATTTGTTCAAGTGCCTCCACCAAAGGCACATTAATAGATGAGCTTTTCATCATGACAATGAACTTTTTAAACTGATTATCATCCTTCTGCTTCGCGAACCTTTGAGGATAAGGTGGAGGTGGCCTTGGCAAAGGAGCCTTGGCTTTTGTCACAACCGGCTCAAGCATGTCAATTATGTGTTTCCTAGACGAGTTCACATCATTTAAAGTTTCCACCTCGACTTCTTGAATATCAATCCTCACTTCATTGTTCACATTTTCATCAACCACATCTTCAACTACCAAAGGGACTTCGTCATCTTGCAACTCAACATCATCATCCACGACTTGCTTTTGCTTAGAGGCATTCACATCACCGCCTCTCCCACTTCTTTGTTGTGACCGCCATAACATGATTGTTCCCACCCTTTGGGTTCACTACCGTATCACTTGGTAGAGCACCCTTCGGGCGAGTATTCAATGACTGAGAGATTTGGCCTAATTGCACCTCCAAGTTTCGGATAGAGGTGTTGTGAGAAGCTAACTATGCATCAGAATCCGCATTCTTCTTCATCATCTGCTCAAACATCATTTTATTTCTACCCATATCATTACCCAAAGAACTAGGACCTTAAGATGGAAATGGTGGTGGATTGTTCGGTTGTTGGTACATTGGGGGCCTTTGAAAGCCTTGCCCCCGGTTTCCTTGGTTTCTATTGTTCCATCCTCCTTGATTATTATTGTCACCCCAATTATTGTTATTACCGTTCCAATTCCCTTGGTTGCCTTGATTGTTGTTCTGATTGCCCCAGTTGTTGTTTTGGTTGTTGTTCCCCCAATTTCCACTGTTTTGTTGTTGATTGCCCCAATTGCCTTGAGGTCTCCACTGTTGTTAGTTGGAAGAGTTTCCCCGTTGGCCTTGATAGTTGTTTACATATTGAACCTCTTCACTTTGGTCATCATAACCATCATTTTGAAAACCATCACATGCATGCTCAGAATTCCCTTGATTTTGTTGCCTTCTTTGCCTTCTCTTGTTGACAAGAATATTAACACCCTCCATGGCATTCACTTGGCGAGGATTTTGGACTTGTTGTAACTGTGCCTTAGCCAATTGATTCATAGTAGTTGTCAACTCCACTATAGCTTGCCCATGGTTATGTAATTCCTTGTGCAAATGAATCATCGTAGGGTCGCCTTGAGGTACATTGGCTCTATTTTGCCATGCAGAAGAAGTGTCGGCCATCTCATTAGTACATCATATGCCTCATCATATGACAGCTTCATAAAGTTGCCCCCGGCAAGTTGAATGGTTCACTATGCATTGATTTGTTGTATTGATGCCCCGGCAGAAAGTTTGTTGGATCATAGCGTCGGTCATATTATTATTGGGGCATTCCTTCACCATCATTCTATACCGCTCCCAAATCTCATGCAAAGGTTCCGTGGGCTCTTGCTTGAAAGACAATATCTCATCTTGAAGTGCTTCCATATGCCCGGGTGAAAAGAATTTAGAAATGAATTTATCTGCCAACTCATCTCAAGTCGTGATGGAATGGTTGGGGAGTCTCTTGAGCCAATCTAATGTCTTTCCCCGAAGTAAGAATGGGAAAAGTCTCAACCTAAGAGCATCTTCGGACACATTCGTTTGTTTGCTCCCCCAGCATGTATCCACGAACCCCTTGAAATGTTTGTAGGCATTTTGATTCGTAGCGCCCGTGAAGTACCCACGCTGCTCAAGTAAGGTCAACATCGCATTGGTTATCTGAAAGTTGCCCGCCCGGATTCTGGGTAGGACAATAGCTCTTGCATAACCCTGGTTTGGAATTACTCTGGGAGCCAGTCTTGGAGGTGGCAGAGGAGGGTCTGGAATATTGTCATTTGGATTAGCATTGGCATTGCGGCTTCTACATTGTCCTTGAGGTACAAGAGGCACCTCATCTTGCTCAACATCATCTACCTCCTCCCCCGCAATCATGTTTCCAAGAGGGTCATTAGCGTTGTTCAAAGCCATATTGGTACCTGAGTAGTGACACAAACAATTAAGTAACAAAGAAGGAAAGAAGAACAATACACAAAACTAACTAAATAGATAGCCAAAACTGTTAACTCCCCGACAACGGCGCCAAAAAAGTGATCGCTGCCTATTCCGCACCACTAAAAAGTAGCGAGAGAGGGTCGCAATAGCTTTTACCCGATTTTGGGTCGGGATCGATTTCCACCGAGAAGTAGAAGGGGAGTTGAGTATCTATTTAGGTTGGGATTGCGTATTGGTTCCAAATTGCACTTCTATTCATTTTTGGGTTTTCTTTTATAATTCTACTATTATCAAACTACAAATTATAATTGTAACTAGATTAAGCTAAGAGTAAAATGCTACAAGTTGTTCAAATATTCTAAAAGGCACTAGGGTAGTGACTTTCACCTAGGTGGCCAATTGACGGGTAATTGCGTCTAAGACACGATTGATATGATTGGGGAATATGTTATAACTGTTGCTCGATATTACCCATTCTCACACCTCTCGATAGAAAGAATGATTTTGCCCAATTGACTTTCTCAAGACCAATTGGGTATGCATATTTGCTCAAGCAACTAAGGTCCAAGTCGGGTATTACTCTCTCTAGGTTTAACCCTTTAATAGGGACTACCAATTCTCTTGAGTCCATCCCAATTCCTTGTTGGATCAATTTCGGAGACTTAGGCTCTCTTTCTCAAGAAGAGCCCAATTCAACTTAGCACAAAATAGTATTTGCAACCACTAATTAAGTAATTAAACCATGAAATTGACCCAAATAGCAAACACCCATAGTCAATCTAGCCCTAAATTGCAACACCCATCAATTACCCACACTAGGGTTGAGCCACAACCCTAGCTAATGGGTCTAGCTACTCATACTTGAAGAGAAAAACAGAGAAATAGATGAAGATGAACACATATTAATTAATTGCTAAGCTAAATACAAAGATTCAATGATAAAAAGTAAGTAAAAATTCCCCAATTGGCTACAAGATATGTTCCCACGAGCGCAACAGCTATTCTAAAATGTCCTATACCCTAAAAATGGAAAAAGAATCTATTTATACTAAGCTGGAAAAACTGGACAAAATGCCCTTGCGGGGTTAGTGCGGACCGCATAAAATAGTGTGCGGCTGCACTAGGCTCTTGAACTTGAAAACTTGTCTCTCTAAACTCAGGCTTCGCGGACCGCACAAGATGGATTGCGGCCGCGGAGGCTTCTAGTGCGGTCCACACAAACTGGACCGCGGACCGCACAGGCTTGAAATCTCCAATCTTCACCCTCTCTGAACCTTTACTCTGTGGACCGCATAGAATGGTAGTGCGGCCGCATTGCCTTTAGTGCGGACCGCACAAAACCTTCTGCGGCCGCACTGCCTTGATTCCCGAAGTACCAACTCTCTGACTCTCCCTAGTGCGATCGCACTGGGCCTGTTTTTCCTGAGTTTGTCTTGTCTTTGGTACTTGTGCAAGTTTCACTCCTTTTGAGCTGATCTTTGACATCTTATCACTTTATTGATCAAACCTGTAATCAAGCACAACTTATGAGCCTTTTGGGACTATTTGTATGAATTTATAATCAAAGCGTAAGCAAGAAGGAGTATAAAATGCGTCAAATTCCTAGTTATCAAGGGCCTATGTTGTGAGGAAACACTAATTGTGATTATGAGGCCGAGGACCTGAGATTTGTACACCACGATGTGGCTGGTTGATATGACGTCGAGAGCCTAGTGATGATGCCATGAGATGGCTTGATATTGTGCTTGGGCCGTAAGGGGACCCTCCAGGAGTCTGCACACCCCTAATGAGCGCGGGTACCTATTGTGATGTGAGATATAGCCCCTCCGAGGGGCAATCCTTTATTTTCTTATCTGTCTTATTTGTCTGTCATTTACCTGCTTAATTGTTAAAAAGAGCGTTTCATGAAGTTTGAACTGAACTAAAATGACTTTACACATTATCACTGTTTTACTATTTTTAATGGCTTTTACTGCTTCTGTATAGCCTATAATGTGCCTTACGTGATTTCTTGTTTTTAGTCTTTATTTATGATTATTACTCACTGAGTTGGAGTACTCACTTTACTCCATACACCCCGTGTGCAGATTCAGGCGCTGCTGATCCTGCTTGCGAGGGTTGAGAGCTGCCGGTAGATTTTGGAGTTCACGAGGTAGCTGCTGACATGCGCAGTCCCGTGTTTCTCCCCCTTTATCTCATTTCTTCCTCTGTCAGTGATTCTATAATAGTTTAGTAGACACTTCAAAATTGTAGTACATTGATAGATGCTCATGACTAGTGACACTCCGGTATCGGGCTGTGTTGGGTTTTATTTTTGCAAATTGTAATGTTCACTACTTACTTTTGGATTATTTATTACGTTTTACACTTAATTCTTATTGTTTAACTGCTTAAATTGAAATGGGAAAGTGTCGACTAGCCTTGTCTTCACGAGAGGCGCCATCATGATCGGGTCCGGGTTTAGGGTCGTGACAAGTTGGTATCAGAGCCTAGGTTACATTGGTCTCACGAGTTATTAGCAGGTTTAGTAAAGTCTCACGGATCAGTACGGAGACGTTTGTACTTATCCTCGGCAGGCTGCAGAACCTTTAGGAAAAACTTCACATTCTTGAATTCTTATCGTACGTCCTTGATTCAGCTTGAAAAGTAACTCTTTGAATTCCTTCCACGCGTCGCATGCGCGCATGAGCGCTCATTATCATGCATTTGATAAACATAGTTATTTTAAAACATGGTAGTTTACGATATCGAGTAAATCAAATGAACCAATGACTGCGACACTTTAGAGACATTACGATTTCTTTGCATTAGAATTTTGAAGGTCCCCAGTTTAGTAAGCGATTCTTCAGTCGTTCTGCATGTGACGAAGTTTGTTGGATTTGCTCCAGAATTTTGAGAATCCTTCTCAAAATTCTACCCCAGTTACTTAACCGATTATCTGACTGTCTTGCATGTGATGACGTCGGTTGGACTTGCTCCGTAATTTTGAGGGTCCTCTTCAAAATTTTGCCCCAATTTCTGGTTGTGGGGAAAATGAGAATTTTATTGAGATGTGACCGAACCTATAGAGCTGCATGTGTGTCCCCTCTTAAACGAGAATCAGGTCAAACGTAGTTCAATTATATTAGATGAAAAAATGTAAATAATTTAAAAATAGTATCTCTTGACTGCTTCCGAATTGATATGTTTTGGCTAAACTTCTTCCTCCATTTCTGAAAGTATGAGTGCTCCTCCTATTAGTACCCTGTGAACCATGTAGGGCCCTTGCCAATTAGGCGAAAACTTTTCTTTAGCTTCGTCTTGATGTGGGAAGATTCGTTTCAACACTAGCTGCCCCGGTGTGAACTGTCTAGGTTTGACCCTTTTGTTGAAAGCTTTGGACATTCTGTTCTGATAAAGTTGACCATGACATACTGCATTCATTCTTTTTCTGATGGTGACAAGTGCATACTTATGCAGGTTTCTTTGGCTGTTTCGGAATCTCCCAAGTTGGCTATCTCAGTTTCGTCCAGGTTGGACTTAGGCTTATTTTCAAAATTCTCAACTTCTTTGACAATTTCCTCAGGTATCATATCGTCTTCATCTATCTCTTCCGAATCACTATCCTTATGTTGCATTGTCTCATTACATGTCACAGTCGTGGTTCATTAGGATAAGTCATAATAATGTTGTAGAGAGAAAATGTAAAAGATAATAATAAATACTAAAATAGCAATGAATTAAATAAATCTTGAGAACATTAAAACAAGTATGGCCCGATAACTCGAGCAATTATTTCAAAACAAAATGCATCTAAACAAAATACTGAAAATGTCTTAAATGCATAAAATTGCTTTTTTATAAATAGATCGTGTTAATTGCCAGGCTACCCAGGAACTTGATGAACTCGGGATGGTGCAGTAGTCCAATTATGAGAACAACTCCCTTTCCCACGGTTTGGATTGTAAGGTCTTCCTCCTCCTTAACTATTGCATTGCAGTCCATGTATTCATCGTCTAGAAACAGATTCCTTAGGCTAGCTAAAGCCCCATCTTCTTCAGATCCTCATATCACGTCAATCTATTGAAATGTCTGGTGCAAATATGGTATTGGCTGTTCGAAAGGTTAATAGGGACCACTCCATGGCGGCGACTAATCATCGTACTCCTTCCAGGTGTATTAGTATCCAATCCAAAGGTTGTGTCGTGACGTTTTGGTTGTATTGGCTTAGTGATACCCTGGAGATTCTTGCCGAGACCTTTACCGGGTTCATACCATGTCCATAACAGTATGCTTTCAATCTTATTACTCCACCACTTGTCTTTCTCGATTGCATTGACGCGCTCAACGCGATGGTACGTCTCTTCACCCAACTTACTTCTATTCTCGACAACCAGAATGGTTTGATTGGTGTAAATGGGATTACTTCCTTCTCTATGAATGATCACTTCCTGGTGATTCCATTCGAATTTCAGGGCCTAGTATAGCGTAGAAGCTACGGCTCCAGTATCATGTATCCAAGGTCGTCCCAACAGCAGGTTCTATGTGGCGGATATGTCCAATACTTGAAATTCAACATCAAACTAAATCGGGCCCATCTTCAAACAAAGGTTGATTTCTACAATTGTGGCCCTTTGAGACCCATCAAATGCTTTCACGTTTATAGTTCATGCTCGTATCTCGTGCAAACCTTTACCCAACCTCTTCTAAGTAGTCAATGGACAAATTTTAAGACTCGAACGCCCATCTATCAGGACCCTGGCAATGAATTTATCCTCAAACTACATTGTGATGTGTAGTGCCCTATTGTGACTTAGTCCTTCTGGTGGCAATTCGTCTTCGTAAAAGGTGATCTTGTGGCTTTCCAACACTTGTCCTACCATATTGGTCATTTCTCCGCTAGTGATGTTATTGGGTACATAAGCTTCGTTTAATACTTTCATCAATGCATTCCTATGTGCCTCAAAATTCTGTAGTAGGGATAGAATAGATATCTAAGCAGGTGGTTTGTTCAAATGATCAACCACAGAATATTCTCTTGCTTGAACCTTCCTCCAAAGATCATCCGGGCCTGTTTCAATGATAGGCTGCTTGGGAGCGGATTCTTTACTTGTTCCTCCCAAATGCTCAAGTGTGTAAACCCTGCCGGTCCTAGTCATTCTTTGTGCGGAACCTGTTTCTTCTATTTTACCTTTTCCCTTTCTTCTTGCCTCTGCAACATAGTCCAATGGTATAACATTGGAATTAAAGGATGGTGTGGGTGCTACAATCACAGTGAAGGGTGTGGTCACTTCCACCTCAAACGGAGCTGGTGCGGCTGAGGGCATTGTTGTATTAACCTCAAACTGAGTTAGCGTGGCTATTTCAACCTCAATTAGTGACTAAATTTACACTATAATGGGTGTGAGAGTGACTGGAGGTACTGTGGTTTCATTCCCTTCACGAATGAGTCCAATTGATCCTTTTGGATCCCATTCTTCATCAGTTTCGATCACATTTACCCCTTCGCCCCTGTGATTTGGGAGGGGGGTTATTGCGGACATTTTGTGTAGCCTCTTTTGCTTGTATAACCTTAGTGTCAATTAACGTCTGGATCTTATCCTTCAAAGCGTGACATTCATAAATAGTGTGTCCCTTTATGCCCGAGTGATAGGCATATGTCTCGTTTGGATTGACCCACTGGGAAGAGTTTTCCATAGAAATAATGGGAATGAGGGTAACATAACCGGCAGCCTTCAACCTTTCATAAAGTTGATCAATGGGTTCAATGATGGGAGTGTATTGTCTGGGTGGTCTTCAGTCAAAATTTGGTTTGGGTTTCTGGTAGTTTTGGCAGGCTGGTAGTGGTGAGTGGTAATATGCTGGTTGAGTGTTATAAGTATGGTAAGTGGTGGTAGGTTGTTGGTATCTGGGAGGTGAAGGCTGATACGTGGGTGGTGGGGTTTGGTATGTGAGAGGAGATTTTGTTCCTTGGGATACCATCACGGCTCCTGCTTCTTTCTTCTTGGATATGCCTCTCGGCTGCAAGGCCTTGTTTGAAGCTTGGAGTGCTTTAAAGTTCGTCACCATTCCGCTTTTAATTCTGTCTTCTATTCTTTCTCCTAATTTGATGATGTCAGAAAATTTATGATTTTCAATAACTATCAATCTCTCATAGTATTGCAGATCCTGGGCCCGAACAAAGAATTTGTTCATCTACTCTTCCTCTAATGCCGACCTTACTTTCGCAGTTTCCGATCCCCATCGAGTAGCATACTCACGGAAAGTTTCTGTTGGCTTTTTCTTGAGATTCTATATATAGAAGATATCTGGTGCATTCTCTGTGTTGAATCTAAACCGATCCATGAAATTTGATGCCATGCTTACCCAGTTAGCCCACTTCTTTGGATTTTTTGCTGATATACCAAGATAGGGCGTCTCCAGTGAGGCTCCTCATAAATAACTTCATACGGATTCTTTCATCTTTACCAACCCCTACGAGCTTGTCACAATATGTTTTGAAATGTACCTTCGGATCACCTGTTCCGTCGAACATTTCAAACTTAGGAGGTTTGTAACCCTCCGACAGTTCTACGTCCGGCTGAATACACAAATCTTCATAGTTCAAACCTTTGATGCCTTTACCACCTTCAACACCTTGGACTCGACTAGTAAGCTTTCTAAGTTCCTCTACCATGTTCTTGATGAGCAGATCCTTCTCAGTGGATTCAGGTATGTATAGGGTTTGTTATGGAGTGTGGGGGTAAGGTTTCTTTGTATATGGGGTTGCTTTGAGAACTCTAGGAATTTGGGTATAGTGGTGGTCGTTGGTTGAATTTTGAGGATCGGGGATAGGTTGTGGTTTGTAGATACTGGGTTGGCTCATGATGATGTTGTGAAGGAGTCGGTACTGGTGGAGGATTGGGATTTGAGGCGGTTTGGCATATTGGTGAGGTGTATGAGGATATTGTGGATGCTGGTTTGGTGTATTTTGGGGAGGTGATGGGTTTTTAGTGTTTTGTTGGTTGATGTCGGGGACGTTCAAAGTGAGGGAGAGGTTTACCAAGTTACGGACCTGCTCGAGTTCCCCTTATAATTCCAATATCTTGTGTTCCAACCTTAAAACCAAGTCATTCGGTGCTGGAGTGCTTTGACCATATGAAGTTTCGACATTCTCCTCATGCGTGGCATTGTCTTTCCTGATATTTTGTATCATCCATTATGTCCTTTCCTTTGCTTTTAGGATCGTTTGGATGAGGAGGAGGTGGAGGACCTCTTGATCTGGTATGATATGCTGATGATGCCAGTATGCATGAACCAACCTTAGGGGATGGGAATAAGCAAATAAAGAAAAAGAAAAAACAAAAGGTAAACAAGTCAGTGAGGAGTATTAAAAGGTTATCTGCAGTATTTAAACACATATTGCAGAATTATAAATTCGTGTCCTGATTTGGGGACCTCATTGTGCCCGATGTAGGCCTAAATGACATATAGATTTGGAGAAAATTGATGCCAATAACTGCGTCATTTCATTAATATGATAAATAAACCGAATCTCTACTAAAATGACAATAATAATAAAGAGTCACTAATGACGCATGCCTTATTACAACCAAAACCTAAAACGAGTCTAGAAAGTAAGTAAAATATAATTTCTAATCTATTTGGTCCCAGAAGGACCTTCTCCATACTTGGTCTTCTGTCATGACCCTATACTCGGACCCGATCGTGATGGCGCCTCTCGTGAAGACAAGGCCAGTCGAAACATTCCCATTTCAGTTTAAGTAGTTAAACAATAAGAATTAAGTCTAAAACGTAATAAATAATCCAAAAGTAAGCAGTGAACATTACAATTTGCGAAAATAAAACCCAACAAAGCCCGATACCGGTGTCACTAGTCATGGGCATCTATCAATGTACTACAAGTCTGAAATGTCTACTAACCTATTACAGAATCACTGACAGAGGAAGAAATGAGATAAAGGGGGAGAAACACGGGACTGTGAATGCCAAGCAGCTACCTCGTGAACTCCGAAATCTGTCGGGAGCTCTCAACCCTCGCAAGCAGGATTAGCAGCGCCTGAATCTGCACACGGGGTGCAGGGAGTAAAGTGAGTATTCCAACTCAGTGAGTAATAATCATAAATAAAGACTGAAAGCAAGAAATCACGTAAGGCACATTATATGCTATACAGAAGCAGTAAAAGCCAATAAAAAAAGTGAAGCAGTGATAATGTGTAAAGTCATTTTAGTTCAGTTCAAACTTCATGAAACGCCTTTTTAACAATTAAGCAGGTAAATGACAGACAAATAAGACAGATAAGCACATAAAGGATTGCCCATCGGGCAGAATGTCAACAATACCTGCCCCTCGGGCTATATCTCACATCACAATGGGTACCAGCACTCACTGGGGGTGTGTAGACTCTTGGAGGGGCCCCTTACGGCCCAAACACAATATCAAGCCATCTCGTGGCATCATCACTAGGCTCTCGGCCTCATATCAACAAGCCACCTCGTGGCGTACAAATCTCAGGCCCTCGGCCTCATAATCACAACTAGTGTTTCCTCACAACATAAGCCCTCGACCTTACTCAGTCAGAATCTCACAAGTCACTCGGGTAATAGTAAAACATGATGCTCAGCCCAAAATATCATTTAAAATATTATTTTAAGTGTTAAAGCAGAGTAGACATGGCTGAGTTATGAAAACAGTAGAATATAGCATGACTGAGTACAAGTATAAAGTCAAAATAGTGAGGAAATATCAGTAAAAATTCCCTAAGGGTTCAAATAGTTGGCACAAGGCCAAAATATGGCATTCAACCCAAAACATAATGGTAGCAAATAGTTTTTAACCAAATACGCAGTAAAATAGTCACTCGGGACGGACTAAGTCACAATCCCCAACAGTGCACGACCTCACGCTCGTCATCTAGCATGTGTGTCACCTCAATATAGAACAACGATGTGCAAATCCAGGGTTTCATACCCTTAAAACATCATTTACAATCATTACTCACCTCGATCCAGTCCAAACTCTAGCATGCGATGCCTTTGCCCTCACGAATCGACCTTCGAATGCTCCAAATCTAGCCACAATCAACACATAACCATTAAAATATGCAAGGGAACAAAGCCCACTCGAATATATCCAATCTACATCAAAAATTCCGAAATTGCTCTAACCCGGCCCCCCAGGCCTATTTCATAGAATCCGACAAAATTAACATCAATAGAATCCTAGTCCTCCCACGAGTCTATACATATCAAGAACATCAAAATCAGACCTCGAATGGCCTCTCAAATCCCCACTCAATGGTCTCTTAATCTCAAGCCCTAATCCCTCAATTTTCTTCCTTAATTTTCACTAATACCATGATTAAACAATGAAAAAATAATCATAAACATGAGTAATAAAGCTCAGGGAACTTACCCAACTGATTCTCTTCGATTTTTCCTTGAATTCACTGCCCTAGCTTGCTTCCCGTCTTCAAAAATGGAGCACTTAGCAAAAATTCGCGAAGGAACATTATATGCTTTCTGACCCAGGAATTTTCGCATCTGCGGTCCATTTCTTGCTTCTGCGGTATCGCTTTTGCGACCAAATCCACCGCATCTACGGTTTTCATTAAATAGCTAATTACCGCATCTGGGGTTAAAAACTCGCACCTGCGCTACCGCAGGTGCGCCCACGCCACCGCTTATGCGGTTCCTGAAGGACTTCTACTTGGCCGCATATGCGGTTACCTTCCGCTTCTGCGATCATCGCACCTGCGGCCTCCCAACCGCAGGTGCGATTATGACAAAAACCAAATGCTTCAGCTGTAAAAACTCAATTCCAATTCTTCCGTCACCCATCTGGAATCAACCCGAGGCCCCCGGAACCTCAATCAAAAGCACAAACAAGTCACATACTACCATTCAAACTTGTACCAATCTTCAAAACACCTCAAACAACATCGAACCACCCAAAATACATTGGATTCAAGCCGAAGCTTCTAAAATCTTCCGAATTACGTTTTTGATCAAAAAGTATACCAAACCACGTCCGAATGACCTGAAATTTTGCACACCCATCCCAAATGTCACAACAAAACTAATACAACTTTCGGAATTCCATTCCGACCCCTATATCAAAATCTAACTTATCAACCGGAAAATGCCAAAATCTCAATTTCGTCAATTCAAGCCTAAATCTTCCTCGGACCTCCAAAATGCATTCTGATCACGCTCCTAAGTCCCAAATCACCTAAAGGAGCTAACCGAATCATAAAAATTCCGATCCGGAATCATATATCAACAAGTCAAATATTGGTTAACCCTTTCAAATTTCAAGCTTCGAACTGAGAACTGTTCTTCCAAATTCACTCTGATTACCCTAAAAACCAAAACCGACAATTTACATAAGTCATAATACATCACACGGGGCAAGTCATGCCCGAGAACTGGCGAGCAAGGTGCAAAAGCTCAAAACGACCGGTCGGATCGTTACATCATCCCCTACTTAAACATATGTTCGTCCTCGAACGTTCCAATAGTTGTTCCAAAAGCCAACCAATCGCTGAATAACCCTTACGTGATCCTACGTCACCCTATCTCATATAGGTCTGATAACACAATGTTACTGAGGTTTCACAATCCAACCTAGTCCATAAACCTTAGAACCACATTTCCACTTCCGAAATCATCCACAAGATCAGAATCTCAGATCTATACTCTAAATAAGCCCGAACAAGCTGTAATAACCCATACCTGTAGCCTCAGGTGCAATTACATGATATAACACATAACTCCAACACGTGTAGCGATAACTTCTAATCACAGTAGTTGCACACAACAACCGAATGCCGATAGAAAACCTCTTATTGACTAAAGTCTCATTCCAACACTTTCATATACTGCCAATGATAAATGAACACGCAGTAAGCCGTAGCTATTTCTCAGATCAACCATTCATGAAGCCACTTCTCCTTTAGCAAAGACCATAGCAAATTTCTGAGCCAAACCTCGATATTATCCTTCCAACATACTGAAATTGAATCTGTTTGCATTCATTAAAGATCCTGACGACCTCATCTAGTCCAACACAACTACTCTGGTGACATGACACCTCAATACAGTCTAAAGCCACAACTTGCGCAATCCGCGCACCAATAAGCAACAATCCGAACATACTCAAATCATGAAAATGACTCAAATGAAAGAGATGTACCGCAAGATCACCAGTACCACCACACACAATGCTGAGAACCCGTCACACATAATAGAAACAGAATGCACAAATTTAACCCACAGGATCATATCTCCCCATAGCTTCGCTCCAATGCGCGGCCTCATCCAAACACTGGTCCACATGAAACACCTCAAGTCACTATGCTCAAAATCGACAAACATGTACAATATGATGTCTAAAACCAAAAAAAATCATCATAGCCACCGTGAAGCAATAGACATAACATACACAAACCCGAAAGGACACAATCGATGTGCCATCTACCGAGCAATATCCAATACTCTTCCCGCTCAATTTCCACTATGAAACCCCAATGGAACCGCACCATGAGTGCCTATAACCAACAAATCATAACGCCTCACAACACAAAAAAGGTAACTCATAGATCTCCCCAGATTACTAATAAGCTCAATACCAATCGAATCAACACATCCCTCAACAATACAACTCGAAGCCAACCAGGCCGACTCAAGTTAGAACACACATCCACATTGGCCTGCCAACGAACCCTTTATCAAGGAAACCCTGAAGTTGCTCCTTCAACTCCTTTAACTCTGCTGATGCCATACGATACGGGGTCCAACACCAAATCAATGCCGAAATCAACAACCCTGTATGGTGACATGCCCGGCAGCAAGAAACACATCCGGAAAAGTCCCTCATCACTAGAACTAAATCAATAATAGGAATCTCTGCACTGACATCCCTCACGAAGGCCAAATAAGAAAGACAATCCTTCTTCATCCATCCGCTGGGTTTTCGAAATATAAAACCACCCTACTAGAACATAATCCGTCGAACCTCGTCACTCAATCCGTGGCATTCACGGCATAGCCAACATTGCTGCCTTAGCGCAATAGTCCAGAATAACACGACACGTAGACAACCAGTCTATACCCAGTATTACATCAAAATCTAACATACCAAGCAGCAAAAGATCCACTCGGGTCTCCAAACTCCGATAGTCACTATACAATGTCGATACACCCGACCCACAACCATAACATAACCTGAATATGGGAACTCCCAGTCTCCAACTCCATATATCACACAAACCTCTATATCCGATCCCAATTCCGCCGTCCGAATATGCAACACACCTCTAATACCCAATCTTACCACGAGAGGCTCTCTCATAATTCTTCTGTGCTACCAAGCAAACTCGAATATCAGCAGTCGATCCAACAAGAGAGTGTCGCAATACTACTGAAGTACCATCAACTTAATCACATTGCCTCGTTTCTCTTTTTTTTTGTAACATATACCCTCGTCAAATCACCCCGATTAGCAATACCTTTTCTTTAATCATCTGAAACTGCCCGTACTGCCCCAGAATTTGTGACCTCCCTTTCAGAACTGAACTGTAACCTTACACATGCAAATCTAAATCCTCCACAACATACCGCATATGCCATACCATCCTGGGATAACATGATAACTTCATATCCCTTTCGAGCCACAAGCAACTATGTACTCAACCAACCAAGAACTTTTCATTGAGCCCATCTAGAAGGAAATCACTATACATCCCATGCTTATCATGCCATTCAAAAATATACACCTCCAATCCGTGGTAGAAATCATCAAGAACTCTCTGAGTTCCCTTTTGCACAAAACCAAATCTGTCAGGACTGAATCCTTTCAACTCAACCAAGCTACGCAGACCACTACAACCCCAGGGCATTGCCGCGAAACACATGTAGAAACTCATTACCTCGTAAGCACCCAAGGAACTAATCATATCCTTACCATACCGATCCGGCCTACTACCAAGCTATCACATATATCCAAGTTCCTTCTGATTTACCTTCAACTTGATACTTCTTCTTGCTATAACCCACAATTCTTCAACCCAGACTCACCACACGAGACCCAAGCATAAAACCACACCGTCTAAGACTCATACGCCGTTGATTACTCTCTTAAATATTCCCGAAAGCACCACATTCAAAATACTTTATTCTGAAGAGACTTCCTGTGAATCTAAACCCGTTACCTTCACCTTCCTGATACTGATGTATAGAATCCCATAATTGATATAGAAATGCCTCAAGTTTTGACACTCTCTATTGCAAACCTCAGTTTCTAGACAAAAGTACAACTTGAAGACCTCCAATTATTACATGTAAAAATCTTGAACACATTAGAACCATTCCCGAGAGTCATTCACTCTACTTAGACCATAATTGGCTCGATCAAAAGAACCGACCAATCTGTGCCTCATTAGCACTTCTGACATCGCAGAATGTAACCTTACCTTAATGAAACCAAGCCACTTCCTTTTTTCTATGCACCGCACACCCCTTACCGATAACTACTCAAGACACTCCGTGATTCTCATACACCTATGAAGCATAATATAACCTTTATCAAAATTTTCCTTTACTCGAGATATCCTCGGTCTCGGTCTCCATAAGCCATAACTGATTCACCAGCACGCCTCAAACTGGAACCAACATAGCACATAACCGTGCAATCAACTAATCAATAGCAGACTCCCCCACTTGGCTCGAAGCCATAGATCAAAACACACACAATAACTCATAATACATATACTTTATTACTGCCATAATACCATAGCGAGATTAAACTCGATCCTTTATAAGCTTGTGAAACACAGACCATCTGGTACTTTAAATCTTCTGCAAATCTCGCATTCACTCTCATAACAGTTAAACCCACTCCCTTAAGCAACCCAAATCTAAATTTCAACACATATTTCTCACTTGTAATTGAGATCTTCTAACAGACAACATAAGGATCACATGACTTTAGAACAATTCGCAGGAGATAACCCACATGCGTCGCCTCAAACTAATATTTTTGTATACCTTCTACCGTCATAAATATTATGCAGTCGCTTAATCTTCCTGAGCCTGAACTCATACCGCAACATGAAATTTACTTCACTCCCAACTAGGACACATGAAAAGATTCTTCACACCCCCATAACTATGCATCGATGGCTTGTGATTCCCTGATCGAGGGACGAGGTGTGACCTCTGTGTGTTGATATCGGCTAGTCTGGAGGACTTGAGGCCGGATTTTTACCTATAGCTTAAGCCCTGAGTTGTTGATTGCGTGAGCGCGTGTCTCTGGATCTATATATTCTGTTGTGTCCCTATTGAGGGAAGTAATAATTAGTTAGCTACGTGATGAGTGTGATGTGACTGCGAGATGTATTCCTATGATTTGGAAGCGACAAGAAGGGTCTACTGGAGAATAGAGGAACTATTAGGTGCTTGATTTCCATCTTGATTTGAGGTATAGTCTCGAAAACTTTATTTCTATGGTAGCTAGATGTTACCCAAGGTAACTCGAACAGGATCTCCAGAGCAAAGCAAAGCAAATCAAGCAGGCAAAGGCATGAACCAACCTTCCGTGCAAAACTCACAATTATTTTTTGGATGCAGGCACAATGAACATGATAGGAGCATTTGCAAGTATACACATACCAAAATCCCTATCTTCATAATGGCAAGGCTGTCAAACGCAAATATGTCTCCAGATAAGGAAATACTCTTTCACTACTTATTATCTATTCACCGCATGAGGCTAAACCCTGCCTCCTCAATTGCATAGGGGCTAACACTGTCTTCCATTGCATGAGACTAAGCATTGTCTCCTCTTCTTGCATGAGGCTAAGCTCTTCCTCCCTAATTGCATAAGGCTAAGCTCTGTCTTTCCTTACATGAGACTAAGCATTGTCTCCTCTTTTTGCATGAGGCTAAGCCCTGCCTCCCTAATTGCATAAGGCTCAGCACTGCCTTCCATTTTTCATGAGGCTAAGCATTGCCTCCCCAATTGCATAAGGCTAAACACTGTCTTCCCTTGCATCGAGACTAAGCATTGTCTCCCCATTTTGCATGAGGCTAAGCCATGCCTCCTCAATTACATAAGGCTAAGCACTGCCTTCCATTTTGCATGAGGCTAAGACATGCTTCCTCAATTGCATAAGGCTAAGCACTGCCTTCCATTGCATGATACTAAGCATTGTCTCCTCTTATTGCATGAGGCTAAGCCCTGCCTCCCTAATTGCATAAGGCTAAGCATTGTCTTCCCTTGCATCGAGGCTAAGCATTGTCTCCCCATTTTGCATGAGGCTAAGCCCTGCCTCATCAATTGCATAAGACTAAGCTCTACCTTTCCTTGCATGAGACTAAGCATCGTCTCCCATTTTGCATGAGGCTAAGCATTGCCTCCCCAATTGCATAAGGCTAAGCTTTGTCTTTCCTTGCACGAGACTAAGCATTGTCCCTCCTTGCATAACTACAAATGTTGTCTGTTCAAAACCTTACACTATTCTCTTCTCTCGGGGCTAAGCTCTGCCACCCTCTCCCTCCCGACCTTACATAGGACTAGCTCTGTATTGTTTCATCTCAAGCATCATGTTTTTGCATCTCATGGGCTGAAGTATAGCCAAATTTTCCAAAGGCGTCATAGTCCGAAGGTATCATCCTCATAGCCGGAAGACACCATGTCATAGCCTGAGGATCCATCAATGTTGCACATCATTATTCAAAGGCATCATAGTTCAGAGGTACCATTCTCATGGCCCGAGAACATCATTTCATGGCCTATGAATCCCTTATCTCATGATTCATGGCCCAGCGTCATGGTCTAAGGACATAATCCTCACCGTCCGAAGACAATCTTCATGGTCCAAAGGGAATTTGCATCATATTTAAATTCCCGCAATAGCCTATATATATATATATATATATATATATATATATATCGTATTTTAAGTTTTTGCAGGTAATCCAGGAAATAACCATTCTTCAAACAGGAGCAACCTTCGCTCCGATTTCCGCTCACATCATTCACACCCTGCCGTTATTTTAAACATAACCGGCTCCCACCAATTACTCGCTTTTACTCTATGACCATTCAGATATCTGCCCTGTGATACATCTATAACATCTCAAATTCACATTCGTGACTTCGCATAAATTCATCTGATACTATCCTACTCAACAGAATCCTTTCCGAAACACATGACTATTCCTATAATAATTCCATCGGTTTCATTCACTGTTGGGTCCAGAACTACACATGGTCTGATTCTTATAAAACCGTGGATATGTAGGTAGCTCAGAGACCAGGATACAGCGTATATTTTTCAAAACACCCCATTCGATCAAAATTGGTCTTCATTTCTTTACCCGACAACTCTTTCATCCTTCCCGGATAAAGAGGGGTAGCTGTTGATACCCAACTCTCTCATATTTTCCAAATATGTATGTACGTATGTATATATATATATATATATATATATATATATATATACATACTTTCAAAATAGTGCACATGCATCATCATTTGATTTACAAGCATGCACAAGTATTTGTCATAATTTTTAAAAGCTTTAAATCAATTTATTTCTGTATTTTATCATATAAATATACAATAATTATCCTTCATATTAGTTTAATGATAATTTAATCATCTAAATTTATCATTTATACCAACATAATGTTTAAATATTTTTCAATGCATTTTAATAATTAGATTTGCATTTTTAAGGCTAAATTGCACATTTTGCGATAATAGCTCATATGTACTTATGATTATATTATTTATGCAAAAAATAACCTTTTATATTTTATTGTGTTACATAATTATTTTAAATCATTTTTATGCACAAATAATATTTTTTTACTTTTTTATTATGTTTATAAATTATTTATTTATTAAAATTAGGTATTTAAAATCTGACCCTAATTCTACAATTAATTTCGAACCTAAGCTACCCAAACGTAACCCAATTACCCAAGCTCAATACATCTAGCCCAATACCCTTACCCACTCAATTAAATCCGACCCAGTCCCGCTCAAATTTTTTATCAACGACTCATAAACGACCCCTCACTTTCCATATATCCCCTTCTCCCAAATCCTAACCCCATTTTCCTAAACCCGCCGCCCTCTACTCTCCTCCTCTAATGAACCCTAAGCTCGTCGCCTCTCCAAAATCCCCCTAATCCCGTTCCCAATGGGATTTTCCTCCCATTTACTTACCTTTTCAGCATATTTTCTTTTATTTGGTGATTCTTTATAGAATAACTTAGTACTTGCCTAAACATGGTAAGTACCCCACTCTGATTCTGTCCTAATCGATCTTCACCTTTTGAATCTGGATGATATTAAGTCCACACATGTTATTTTGTACCGTGTGAGCCATATTTGCTCGTATCTCACTGATTTGTACTTAACCCTAAGGTTAGGGTTTTCAGATCCTCTTTTGATTCGAACCAAAACTGGTTCAAGCCTGGATTTTGAGTATTATCTCATCATTATTCACCTTATTATGTGAGAATCTGCTTATTTTTGTCGATTTCTTTTACTTACTCTAAATTAGTATTTCGGATTTTTTTAATCGAACCAAATCTGGTTCGACTCTGTGTTTCTTTTGAATAATTTCATGTCTATGTTCATTTTATGTAATATGTGATTTTTTGCTTGTATTTGTCACACTTCCATTTTACCCGAAGGGGATATAAGGGAGTTTTTCCAATTTAAGTGACATTATTCGATATGGGATTATCTAATTCATTTAAGAGTCTCCAATTGGAATATTTATGGTGTCCCAAGTCACCGGTTTATTTTAAAATCCCAAATCGAGGAAATTTGACTATGTTTTAAAGTCTGCGAACACAGAAGACCGGGTAAGGAATTCTGTTAACCTGGGAGAAGGTGTTAGACATTCCTAGGTTCTGTGGTTTTAGCACAGTCGCTCAACTATTATTAATTGGCCTAATTATCTGATTAATTACATGTTTTAAACCTATTGTGCATTTTAACTTTATAACCGCCTTTACTTATTGAACCGCCGTTTTTAGGATTTGTGAAATTTATTTGAACGAATCGCGATTGCGCGCACTCGTCTGTTTTTGTACACATTGCGAATCGCGTCACATGAAATGCACTCACGGTTTACAACATGTTTATTTTATTATTGTTCGAAGTTGTGATCGGGTCACATGAAATGCACACCCGAATTGGAGATTGTGTATCACGACTATGCCACGAGAACCATACCCATAACCATGATAATTTAATATTAATCACGCCTAAAGCCACTAGCGCATTTAAATTATGTTCTTAATCTTTGAGATTATTGCCGGGTCATGAATTTACGGAGATAGAGTTGTTAATAAGGACAGTGACTACTTGTTGATAGGAATGATAATTTGCCCATCAGGGAGATAATAATTGTAATAATTTTTGTTAAGATGAGATAGAAGAGGCACGATACTATTGCAACAACTAATATATATACAATAACACACAGGAAACATGAAAGAGAAAATGAGGAACGTTGTTTTGGCAGAATAGTACTGGAGAGAAAAAAAACAGAGTAATAGAAGGTTGGTTAATGTAAGTGGAACAGATAATGGGGTGGTTTGTTACTATGTTTGTTATCATAAATATAAAAATAAAAAAAAAGGAAGAGAATAATATTTTAGAGTTGTTGCTTCTTGTTCTTCAATCTTGAACCATTTGCTCCTGATTCCTTCTGTACTATTTCAAATGTAAACACATGAACCATTTTGGAAGCTCTTATTTTCTTCAATGGCTATGGACATTAGTCATTACCATTATCTTCTCCTTCAGTATATGTGATTCTTGGGTTCAACTTATTATCTTTGGTTTTCCACTTATTTTCATTAGTTTGCTCGCGCCATGGGATATTAAGAAAGGAGAGGATGAAGGAATGTGTTTGTAACAGATTTTGTAGTAGTAAGGTATATTCAGAGTCATATAAATTACATGGCTGAAGAGTACTAAATTCCAACAACTAATTTCTCAACACACAAAAAAATAAAATAACACAAGCGACATAACAGAACCGTAAATCAACACCTTGCCAGAAATTTAACAATTTTTTATTTTTTCAGTAACAAGTACAGATTTAGGAATATGTACCTAGTGCCTGAGTCAGAAGTTGAAATGGCCAAAAATCGAGCAGGAATAAAGACGACAAAACCTAGCAAAAGAAGCCACAGGTTCAACAATCAACCAACAATTTTGGAGTCTAAACACTCTTAAAATCCCAGAAAACAAACAAACCAATCAATTGAAATCCTTTTTCTTTCGAAATTTCCAGATCCGAGAGTTTTATTTTTAGGCGGCAGAGTTCTTCATTTGTTTTGTATCAGTCTCCGTTGTAAGAACGATGGTGTGCGGTTTTGATAACGAAACAATGACTGAATGTGTGTAAGGGTGTGAATTAGATGAGAGAATGAGAAAAATCAATGAGAGTGGGAATGGAGAAGAAGGCCTCGACGCTGGGTATAGGAAAGGGGGTCTGATTTTTAGGTCTCTCCTTGTTGAAGAAGATGAAAACGGCGCCCTAGGATTCTAAGGGGGAAGGGTTTTGTCCATTATTTTTTTAACAGCTTGTTTGGATGGTCGTTACTTATTGTATCGTATCGTATTGTTACTTTAAATACGATATTTGTTTTGATTGTTATGTAAATTTTATTGTATTGTATCGTTAAATTCGTCGTTACGTAATGACGAAATGTGTCACTTTATATAATGACTGATTTGGTGTGGTTGCGTCGTTATCTTGTCTTTATCTCTCTATCTCACCCTTAACTATTATTAAATTATTTTATTTTATCATTTACCCTACCTTTTTATATATTAAATTTACCCCGTATCATAATTTATTTTTATAACATTACAAATTTATTCTTCATATTGCTAGTGCATGATATCATGAAACAATGGCAAACGATACAATCTATCCAAACATTGTATTCATCAAACGATACAGTACAATACAATACGATACGATACATTATGAAACGATGTGTAACAACCATCCAATTGGTTTTTCTCAAGAGTGGGGGTCCGATTTTTTTGTGTTAAAGATCAAAGAGTCCCTTCTCTAGGGTTAGGTTTTTATGAAGATAGAGTTTGGGCCATGAGGGTATTGGTATGGTATTGGTCCAATCGAAGTTGGCCCAGTCTGATTTTAATTTAAAAAAACCAAGCCCCTTTTCCTTTTCTTATTTTTCTTCCTTCTTCTTTGATTATAAAATCCTAAATCAATCTAATTTGTAAAAATTAAAATTATTTATCTACTAAAATAACTAATTAACTTAAAACTAAATAAAAATACTAATTTCTAAAGACTAAAAGCTAAATATGTAAAAATGATCATTTTTTGTGATTTTTCTTAATAATGCAATTAACTCAATGTATAATTCCTAAATTCAATGAATATTTTAGATATTTTTGGTATTTTCCTATAATTTTAAAATACTAAACATGCAACTAAAATGCAAACAACCATTAGCAAGAAATTCCTAAAATTCTATAAAAAAAAAAGTTAAAATAATTAAAACAAATGTATTTTTTGTGGATTTATAGGAATATTTTTTTTCATCGAGCAAAAATTGCGTGCTCACAGTATATTCTGCTGATCTTGTGTATTTTTACCTAAAATTAGGGTTTAAACTTCTTTCCTTACTGATTTAAGTGCTTGTCCTTTTAGTGTCTGAATCAATTATTTTTCATGTTTATGTTTTAGTTTCTGCACTATTTAAACCCCTCCCCACTCCCCTTTGATGAGGTTTTTAAGTTTGAAGTTCGAAAATCTTTCACTACTATAACAATAGCTATATGCTCCTACTCTTTTGAATAATCCTGTTCCGTGTCTTGATTCTTGGCCGGCTGAAAGCCAAGGCCAGAAATCTCCAAACTCTTGCTTCTGTTTGGTAATATTCACTATATTGTTGGATCCTTTTCTTCTCTGTTTCATCTCAACTGGTGAGTTATTAGACCTTTTTGCCGTTTCATTCTGATTATCTGTTTAATGTGTTACTTAAATTAGCCTATGCCATCCTAAATGTTGTTATGTTGTGGTTTGAGATATGCTTAAACTTATTTTGAGTTGATTAGTTAGATTCTGCTTAAATTCTATGTCATTGATGACCATCTCTCGAAGCTAAGTTTGTTATGAACCTGCTTGTAAACATGCTCCCATACCTTCTATGTGGTTTGGTTATCTAGGTACAGATATCTTCCTTAATAGGATAACAAGTCTGTTTCTGAGTGCATTATAATGTGTCATGTTTGACTTTGTTCTCATTATATTATTACACCTCTAGTAACTACCCTAATCAGTTTTTAACATGCTCTGATCTAGTGCTAATTAATGTGATTCCTTCTTATGATACTAGTTTTTGCACTTAGTCTACATTGAATCCTCTGTTATCACTATGAATCTATTTTATAACTTGTCTTGCTAGCATGTGACTGAATTTATTCCCTAAAACTTGATTAAGATTGCCTAAGTTCAAGCATGTCTACTATTTGGTTTGTATATGTTCAATATGTGTTCTGTCATTTAGTGGATCCCCTAATTTCATTCTACTCCTCTACTATCTAGCCCTTTTGAATTCTGTTCCTAGTCGGCTGAAAGTCAAGGCTATTTAGGTTCTGTCCTTTGACCTCCCTAGTGTGAGCATTGCTTAGGGTTCATGTGAGACCCTTGTGAACTCTGACACACTAGGACTTGGTCCCTAGTTTTCGAGGTAATTTTGAGCCCTTACCCGATCTTTGGTGATGTAAACTGGTCAAACAAAGTTATTTGCAAATAGGTGCCTTAACGTACCTTAATCCGTTAGGTGGAGGCTCTCTCTTTTAAAACTCTTCCTTAAAAGAGTTGTCACGTATCGAAACCCGATTTCACGAGAAAAAAGGGCGCGACACCCGATCCAATAAATATTTAAATTGTGCACTGCCAGAGGGTCGAATGTCGCAAACCATAGATGCATCTAATTAATCTACCAAGGTGTTCGACCCGTTTCACAATAGTTATATACATTCAAACAGTCAATCAAGAATTCATCAAGGAGCAATTATTCAAGGAAAGGAAATTTCTCTTTTAAGAGTTAAGAAAACGATGTCTAGCCTTTAAGAAATTTATTTACAAAGTTCGATATGATTTAAACATTTTAAATTGACAACAAGATTGCAAATATCACAAGTAAAGCATGCTTTTGGTTCCTAGACTACCCGGACTTAAGCATAGTAGTAGCTACGCACGGACTTTTGTCACCTCGTGCGTACGTAGCCCCCACAATAGTAGCACATAATTAATTATTTCACCTATGGGGACAATTCTCTCTTACAAGGTTAGAAAGGAGACTCACCTCGCTCCGATGTTCCATAATCGGCTTATAATCCCCTCCGACGACTCAAACCCATTAATATATGCTCAAACACTCATTATAATCCAATTTATAACAATTTCTAACCCCGATCGAAAAGTCGATAAAAATCACCCTCGGGCCCACGTGTCTGGATTCCGAAATTTTTCGAAGATAAAGTTTATCCATAACCTCACAAACTCAAATATATAATTTACCCTCAATTTCATGTCCGAAATCATGGTCAAAATTCAAGAATACCAATTTTCTAGGTTTTCCTCAAATTTTCCACTAATTTCCATGTCCAAATCCGTACATAATTATGTATATAACTCAAAACTAGCATAAATCACTTACCTCATGCTTGGTGGTGAAAATGGCACTCCCTAGTTGCTCCAAAATCGGCTCCCATGAAATAAATGGAGTGAAAATAAGCCAAATCCCGAATTTTAAAGAACCTCATTGCCTCCAGCCTTTCCGCACCTATGGTCACTTGACCGCTTATGCGGCCTTTCATCAGGCCTCTCAACTCCGCATCTACGGCTCTACAAACGCAGGTGCGGTCCCGCTTCTGCGGACTTTGACAGCATCTGTGTTCCACCTTTCCCTAGCCAAAAACCCGCTTTTGTGGGTCACTTCCCGCTCCTCCGGGCCCGCACCTGCGGTGCTCTTCATGGAGGTGCGGTTACACCATAAGCCCAACTGCTTCAGCCCTTCCTCAAATTTCATTTTCAATCCGATAACCACTCAGAATCCACCCGAGGCCCTGTCCAATCATACCAACCAGTCCATAACATAACGCAGACTTGCTCGAAGCATCAAATCGCATCAAACAACGTAAAAACCCATGAATCACACTCCATTTCAAACTTGATGAACTTTAGAACTTCGAACTTCTTCATTCGATGCCGAAACCTATCAAATCATATTCGATTGACCTTAAATTTTGCACACAAGTCATATTTGACATTAAGGACCTACTCCAACTTTCGGAATCGAAATCCGACCCCGATATCAAAAATTCCACTTCCGGTCAAACTTCTCAAAAACCTTCAAGTTTCTAACTTTAGCCAAATAACTCCAAAATGACCTATGGACCTCCAAATCCACTTCCGGACGTGCTCCCAATATAGAATCACCATAGAGAGCTATTCTCAGACTCAGAATCTCAAACGGACATTGATAACACTGAAATGCACTTCAACCTAGATTTATGAAATTCTTCCAAAATGCTAACTTCCAAAATATGCGCTGAAACGCTCCCGGGTCATCCAAAGTCGATCCGGATATACACCCAAGTCCAAAATCATCATACGAACTAGTTGGAATCTTCAAATCCCAATTCCAAGGTCGTTTACTCAAAACTCAAAATTAGTCAATTCTTTCAAGTTAAAGCTTCCGAAATAAGAATTTTCTTTCCAAATCAATTCCAAACTTCCCGAAATTCAATTCCGACCATGCGTGCAAGTCATAATGCCTGAAGTGAAGCGGCTCATGGTCTCAAACTGTTGAACGACACACTATAGCTCAAAACGACCGGTCGGGTCATTACAAAAAATATGCATGCTTTTGTGAAAATATGTGATAGGTGACAAAGATTGAGCACAATTTCAAGGAGGCATGATATGCCTTTGAAGGGCATACTTGAGGTCAAAATCTTTGATGATTGGGAACAGACTTCATGGGTCTATTCCATCATCCAATGGTCATAACTACATTTTGGTTGCAAATGATTTTGTGTCGATGTGGGTAGAGGCTGTGGCTTTTCCTACAAATGATGCTAAAAGTTGTGGTGAACTTTGTGAAGAATAACATTTTCACAAGATTTGGAACTCCACGTGCTTTGATTAGTGATGGAGGTACTCATTTTTGCAACAAATTATTGGGCAACTTCTTGGATAAGTATGGGGTGTAACACAAGGTCGTAACAGCCTGTCATCCGCAAACTAGTGGTCAAGATGAAGTTTCAAATAGGGAGGTGAAGCAGATTTGGAGAAAACAATACAAACAAGTAGGAAAGATTGGGTTATCAAGCTAGATGACACTCTATAGGCATATCAAACTTCCTGCAAGACTCCAATTAGCACTTCGCCATACAGATTGGTTTATGGGAAGGCTTGTCACTGAGCTTGGGCATAAGGCATATTGAAAATCAAGAAGCTCAATTTTGATATTGGATCTAGCTAGGGAAAAATGAATGTTGCAACTTAATCAGCTCGAGGAGTTTCGGTTTCACGCTTATGAGAATGCAAAGTTGCACAACGAAAAGGCAAAGAGATGGCATGCCAAACAGATTATGCATCGTGAGTTTGAAATGAGTTGAGACATTCTCTTGTTCAATACAAGGTTGAAGCTATTTCCTGGGAAGGTCAAATTTAGATAGCCGGGTCTATTTGAAGTGGTGCATGCTAAGAATCACAGAGCTGTTGAGCTATAGGATCTGGAAAGTGGTGGCACATTCTTAGTCAATGGTCAAAGAGTTAAACACTATTAAGGGGTCGCATTCATCGTTAAAACCCATTGATAAACTTGGTGAATACATGAAGGAACATCTTCCATCGTGTCATGATGTTAAATTTGGTGCTTCGTAGGAGGAAGACCATGGCGATGTTGTAAATGTCATGCCGTAATATTAACTAAGGCTCTTGTTGGGAGGCAACCCAATTCATAGAATAGTTTAGCTTAATTTGATTTTTTTATATTTTGGGGGTACTAACTGGTTGATTTTTGGTGTTTAAACAGGTATGGGTGAAAACCAATGGAATGATATGATCAGGAGATAGGGAGGTTAAAACACATAAAAGAGTCTAAAAATAACCCAGCCCAGTGAGGTAGGGATCTCGCTATACGCTTGGCGTTACTTAGCCAAGTGCGAGTAGTAACTTGCGTTAACCTTTGTGTCGCGATCCCTACCCCTCGTGCCAATCGTGGCGTCACTTGACTAGGTGCGAGCTCATGCTCGCGATAGCCCTCACCCCGCCCGATTTTCCCCTCTCCCCATCCCCCACGCCGCTGACCCTATTGCAAGAAGGGCCTCGTGTCCAATTTCACGAGGCCAGATAAGAGTTTCCTTTCCTTTCTTTTTTTATACACGCCAACCTCTTTTAAATCCCCATCCCAAATACCCCACGCTCAAAACTCACTATTAGCCCCCCCACCCCCACCATATCTCTCTCTCTCACTCAATCACTCAAAAACCTCCCATTTTCTCACACACACCAATTACAATACTAATTGAACATCACACATTATCTCTTCAATGTCTAAGGTATGGTCTCCCATCTCTCTCTCTTCTATTTAGGATTATCTGAAGTAAATTAAAACATGCATAAGGGAATGTTTTGAATGGTAAAATTGTGCATGCTTGTCCCAACCCCGTAGGATTGATATTCTTGTTGCTCAAAAGAGTATTTACACTCAAATCCTAAGCCAATTTGGGAGGTTGGGGCATTCCTTACCCACACAAAAGCTTCATTCTAACTAGTGCACACCAAGTGTTCGCTAAAATGCTTCAAAGGCAAATTTTGTCCCTATTGGAGCTCAAGTCTCCGAAATTGATATAATTGTGATTTGAAAGCTTAAATATCATGAAATTTAAGTATAGGGTGTCTTACTAGAGTCAGAGTAAGTGGTTAAAGTATGGTACATATATTGTCTTCCCATATGAACCATGTGTCTTGAGAATAGACTCATGCTTAATTTCACGTGGTGAAGTCTGAGTAGCCTCGATTTACTTGACAACCATGTGCTAAATTCTAAAGTGTGGGGTTGTTAGGACCACTTTTCATTTTGATTAATGGCCCTCCGTTTGACTAACATAAATATGTGTAGGTACAAAATGGTGAGTCCAAAATCAAATGCACAACATACAGAAAAAGGCAAGGGCAAAGCTACAACCCTTACTAAGGGAAACATAGCTTTTGCATCGCCACCTCAGAAGTGAAACCGAGGAGAGGGTCCGTCTAGTAGTCAAGCTGAAGGACTGCAAGCAGTTGCAGCTATGGAATCCTCACGACCAAGGCTTAGGGGTGAGCACGAATACGAGCTCAAGAGCATACCCCCATTGGCTAAGAAGTGGTATAAAAATTGTAGTCTCGTGCACATACACTCGGACGTAGTGGTGGAGGAGCATTGATTGCGATCTAAGCATCCGGAGATTTAGAAACCGTTCCATGAGTTGGTTTGAGACTATGTCTTCAAGATCCCGGATGGCATCAATGTGAGCATAGTCCGTAAGTTCTATATTGGATGGGATCCAGATAATGAGGAGCAATTAGTGCCAATTGGGGGGAGGTTGATCGATATCTCTACTTCTTCCCTTTGTGCTCACTTGGTGGCACCTGATGTCCCGCATGTTCTATTGAGAAATTTTATTGCCCGAACAACTTATTAGGAGATTCGACACCTCTTCTGTGGTGTCAGTTTTGTTGCTGCTTGGGTCCGTGATAAGAGAAGTCACTGCCATATAAAATTCCCAAATAAAAAGCTAAAATTGGAGGCTGAAGTATGGTTGATGTTGATCAATATTAGGTTGTTACCACGTGATCACGATAAATATATCGGGCGTGAGAGAATGTGCTTGTTGTACTTCTGGGTTATTTGATATGCCACCAGATAGTGCTGGTGAGGAGGAGTGAGAATGTGGATAAATTGATCTTTGAAAATATGCTGACACAATACCTGAGGATGGAGAAAGTGGATGAGGAGCTTGAACTTGACATGATCATCCCAGCGGCACTCTGAGGGACCGATATTACGAGCATATGGGCAAAAGAAGGTGATGATGGGCAGGGGCAGATTTACATTGACCCAACACTGCTTCGTCGAAATTTTTTACTACATATATATATATATATATATATATATATATATATATATATATATATATATATATAATAAGAAGATGATAAAATCATTAAAAGTGATACCACTTGCATTGAAACAACTCAATAGTCTAGTGGTTCACAACTTCAAGTTTGATGTAAGAGGTCTTGGGTTCGAACTCCCTTGGCTCTACAAAATAATATTTGATTGCTACAGGCCTATTGCTAGAAATAGTGACACCGCTTATGAAAAATCCTACGTACACCACTGATGACGGCTTTATGCTTACATGTGCAGATCGTCAGGCTCGTGATGATAGTTCCATGTCACACTTCTATGGGATGTTTGGCCTGTAATTGCAGATTGGTAGCTGACTGACTACTCCAGAGGAGCGAGCATACCTGAATGAGTGTTATCCGCTCAATGCTCATTCTAAGCATTTGGTTGGTCTGGGTGAATGCCAGAGGTTGATTGAGGATGAAGATGTGAGCACACCCCAAAAATTCAGATCCCGAGCCAGAATAGCCCGAGGAGGAGCCCAATAATGGTGATGATGATGATGACTAGGAGGCGGCTGAGGGAGCCTTCTATGCTGAGGAGGATGACGAGTAGTGACCAGGGATTTTTCCCTCCCTTCTTGATTTTAATTTCTTTTATGCACGAGGACATTGCTTACTTCAAGTGTGGGGTGGAGGATTCTCATGGTGTAAATAGTATATTAGTATCTTTTTAGCTTCTTATTTATTTTTGATAATCTAGCTTTAGATTAGTTTTTTTTCTCTATTTTGGCATTGATTAATTAGATAAATACATGAAAAAATGGAAAAAATTAGTGTAGTATTTATAGTTTAATTTAGTAGTAGTGTAATATGGCGGGGGGGGGGAATCAAAAATAGAATAATTTGGATTTTTCTTGACGATGGATCTCCTAAACAGTTTTCGTGAGGAACTAAAGTCTAACCAAAATCACAAAAAAGAAAAAAATTGAAAAATAAAAAAAATCTAAAAATATGTCTTTTAATTTTTTTGAGGTAGTAATAATCCCCTGTAGTTTTTCTTTGTGCCTCAATTCTTTTTTCATGTGATATTGTTTAAACCAAGTAGTAGTTTTTTTTAGAGTGGATTAGGATTAGGGAATAAAAGGAGAAAGAATGATGAAACTAAAAGTCATTGACTTCTTTGATAATAGCATATTAGGTTTTGGCATGTGTAGTATTTTCCCTATATTTTGAAATTGTCCATGATGTCTTGTTTAGTTGGATAACATGTTTTATGACGCTTATGTCTCATTTTCTTGACGTGTGTCCATTTTGTTATTAATTCTTAGTATCTTGTGGTTCCGTGAATACTTGCATTAATTTGAGAGTCGGAATGGACCATTCTTAGTGACACATTTGCCATCTGTGATGAGTTTTTTTTGTAGTCTATGTCATTGTAATTGCGTCTAGAACTTGCACAGCATGTGAGTTGAAGCGAAATTTTAGGTGATACTCGGTTTGGAAAATGATTTTAGACCTTGTTTGATCTTTTTCAGCTTATTGTTTATCACAAATAAAAATTATCCCTAGTTAACCTTTTTTGAGCCTATAAACTTTTATTTGGCACCCACATTACGAGCTTATACCCTTCTTATTCTTAATTGATATTATTTTACCTCTTAAAGCACTTTAATTGTAGAATGAGTGCTAGAAAAAGTAAGGAGAGAACTTGGGTGGCTTTTGAGTGGAACAAATAAAAGAAAAAAAGGTTTACTTGTGCTGTAACAAATACACCACTAGCAAGGAAAAAATATTGTTGAAAAGAAAAGAGAGAGAAAAAAAGAGAAACGAAAATCTAAGAAAAAATGAGTATACATAAATAAATTGACATCTTATCTTGCTAATGGGGTATGAATTAAAGTAGTGCTTAAGGAAGAAGGGAACATTTTAGTTGGGGGTGATCTTATTTATGAAATCGAAGTCGGGTTGAAAAAATATGCGCTTAAAGTTAATTTTGCAATGTGTTAAAGTACTTACAAGGGTTAGCCACTATTACTAAAATATATCATCATACTCATCCCTTATCCCACATTACAACGATGAAAAGGTCCTAATTGATTTTAAATCGAGCGAGCCTACATTAGTAGACGTTTACATAAAGAGCAAACCTATGAAATCTTTTGCATGCATGTTACTTCTTTGTGAGTACGAGAGACTTCTTTGATTTATGTGAGTACTTAAATTATGTTTGATCATGACATTCGAATGTGCGGATTCTACTTGTTCTATTTGATTTTGTTGTGAGAGCACATGGTTCCACGAGGGATATGTAACGTTATCAGACTTCTCTACGATGTTGGGTGTTCAAGCCATGATTGCGTTATGACATTGAGATAGTTTTTTAGGCTAGGAGTGTATTGAGCATGTTGTCTTTGTTTGAATATATTTGAAGTTTGGCATAAGCATTTTGAATGCATATGCTAGAGCTTAATTGTTGCTATCAACCATAGTCATTGATATAGTGTGCTTCAATTGTGGTAAATATAAAGGCTGAAGGCTAGTGTAAATTGTTGGTTGACTCGAGGAACGTTTAAGTGTGGCGTAGTGATATTTGGCTATAAATGTCTATTTTTAGTACCTTACATTTTGGTATTTTAATGCTAATATGTACACTCTTGAGCTTAATTGAGTTATTTTTATATGTAGGATCATTGGAAGATGAAAATGAGTAAAGGTTGCACACAAGGAGCCAAAAATATATTAAAAAGCACAAAAAGGCAAAAATCGGAGAAGGCCAAGAACCAAGCACCAGGCGATGCCTGGCTCTTGGCGAGGTGAAGCTGGCGACCAGCCTCGCGTCGCGAGGTCCTTAGCACGCCATTGACCTGAAGCGCTTTTGTAGCAAAAGGAAACTGAATTTCTCTTTGATTAGTTGAACCTTTTGTAGTGTGCTAAGATATTAGGTCAAGTTAGACGAAAAGTAAGAGTTTGTAATTGAAGTGATAATACAAAAAGAGCTAAATAAATAATAACATTAAAGTCATATCATATCATAATACTTGACACTTTTTTAAAAGTAATTTGGAGACAGACATTTCAGAATCAGAAGCTGTATAAACTATAAAGTCGAATTCTTTATAGAATCTATACAAATGATTTGAACCTCAGCTACATGTAACCCCAGCTTACACGTTTTGCACATGTACAATTTGTTCTCCCTTGGACTTTTACAAATTATCACTTGGCACCATGTCTTCCCATAAATAGTTCACCACTTCTGCCTTCGCTCCGAGAGAAGACTATACTGTCGAGCGTCAAGTTATGATAAAAATACAGTTGAGATACAGGAGAACCAGAAGCGTGATGCATCCTTAGACCATTTACCAAATTTGCTTTGCAACCGTAGGTGTAGAAGTAGCAAAATCGCTTGGTGTAGAAGGAGCCAACAAATTGTGCAAGGTCCTCAATTCTTACAACTGCATAGCTGGATAAGGAAAGGAAGAGGTAAAGACAGAAGGACGATTTGGGATGCTAACCCATCCTATTTATAGTCGATCATTTGAGAATTCAGATTTTCCCCAAGTGAGAGGATATTCATAGCTTAAACCTCCCCATGATTTAAGCTATGAATAACTAATTAATTCATTTTTTGGTGAAATTTCTTTCTACTAGTTATATATCCTTACTGTTGTAATAAAAATCTTTTCTAGATCAAACGTTGAAGCTATAAATGGAAGCCTGCGTGACCACCTCATCCAAAACGCACACACTTTAATATGATACAAAATAGGTAGAGGTTCTGAGTTCTTGCTATATAGTATATCGTATAAACAAATAGTACCACGTACTTGCTTTATGGAAAAAGAATCAGATTGATACGCGAGGGAACATTAAGGACATAAATAAATAGATAAATGATAAATAAATTTATGTTTTGATACCATGTCATGTTATGTGAAAGAATCAATTAATGGAATGAAGGAAATATACAACTCGAAAAGAATTAAAAAATCAACTACATCTTAGCTTCTCCTAATCCTACGTACTAGAACAACAATGGAGGGGACTTAAAAAAAACATCGCAAAATTGGAGATGAAACGGGTGCCGTCGGCCATAGCTTCAAATCAACATCTACATCAGGGGTTAAGTTCAAGTCCAAGCCACAGAAAACTCTCTTGCTGCTATTTGACTTCTTCAACACCGGTATTATCTTCTTTTCGACGACCGAAACAATTGTCTTTCCGGCTGCCGTCGACGTTTTATTAATTTCATCACGATGACGCCTCATATGTCCACCTAAGGCTTGACCCAAAGAGAACTCCATACCACAGATAGAACATTCATGCATTTTATTCTTTTTGGATTGCACAAGAAAATCTCCGGCGCCAGTAAGTAATCTTGGCCGTTTATGACTTGCACGGTGGCCACCAAGAGCTTGGAAAGATGGAAAGCGTTTATTGCAAGTCTTGCATTCGAAACCATTGTGATAATCTCGATCTATTGAAGTCGTGGTGTTGTTGTTGTTGTTTAAACGAGACAATAGCATTAAGGCGCAGTTAGCCATGGCTTCTGCTTCCACTTGCAAATCCGCTTCTCTGCTTCTTTTCATGGCATTCATAATAATACTGATGGAGAAAAGAATGAATACACGAAGATATTTTGTGTTTTTGTTTTTTTGGTATACCAAGTTTTGAGACTTTGAGAGAAATGTGAAAACTTGAATAGACTTTAGAAGTAAGAGATATGATACACTTGGGTTGTTTTGCTTCACCTATATATAGGTTTGAGCACAAGTTTGCATGTTTCTGAAAACGTGATAAAGTAGTTTAATTTGTAGTACTAAGTAAATAGGACAATTTAACAATGTTGTTTGACTTTTCTTGATGGTTAAGTAATTAGTCAAAAGAAAAAGAGTTAGTCAAAGAAATACAGTTAGTTTACAAGTGGAAAATGTGGTGATCATTTCAAGTCAACAGTTGGGTATTGCTGACACGTGTCAATAGAATATTTCAGGTCATCTTATGAGAGCGTATATGTTGGATTCGTGGAGGTTTCTACAACACTTCCACCAGCTTTCACCAAGTTGACACTTGCTCGAAAAGGACAACGTTGTTTTTTAAGGGTTAAAAGAGAAAATACGGCGTTTTCCATCTCATAATTAATTACCCTTCGGTTCACCACTAAACTAAAAATATATTTTTACTTTTACTTATCAATTTTAAGAACTTAAAAAAAAAAAGTTAATTTCATTTTTGTTTTATCCTTATTCTTAATTCCTCTTTTTTAAATTTTTTTAATTATTATGTGTACTATAATAAAATATATACTTCATTTATTACTTTTTTTAAGAAAATTGCAAGATCTATTATAGATAAGTAAAAGCGAACGAACGAAATTGTAATAGTACTTTCTTGGTTGGTGTCTTGGTGATGAACGCAGTGACCAACATGCTTTGCTATTTATGGAACTGCCAAGGCAGGATGATTATTCATATTTTTTATAATTAAGATTATATATATCGCTTCAATACTTAAAGTTTATTACTCCTTCAGTTTTAGTTTAAACGGCGTAGTTTGATTGGATGCGGAAATTAATAAACACACAAATATTTTTGAAATTTGTGATCTAAAATAATTATAGATATTTGTGTGTCGTCTATGAATAATTTCATTAATGATAAATTAGAAGTGTAAAGTTAAATTAATTTTTATATAAAAGGATATCATTTTTTTTGGGACATACTAAAAAGGAAAAGTATGTTGTACTCCCTCTGTTCCAGTTTATGTGAACCTATTTCTTTTTTGGTCCGTTCCAAAAAGAATGAACCATTTCTAAATTTGGTAACAATTTAGCTTAAAGTTACAACTCTACCCTTAATGAGAAGTTTTTATAACCACACAAATGCTCTGGGCCTCATTTGGACTTGTTGAGGACCACAAATTCCAAAAGTCTTCATTTTTTTCTTAAACTCCATGCTCAGTCAAACAAGTTCACATAAATTGGAACGGAGGGAGTATATATTAGGATAGAGGGAGTTATATATATAATCTAAGCTCCATATATACGGACTAACAATGTTAAAAATATTTATGCATGCAATCAAATTGCTTCAAAGATGATTAATATGAGTTACATGTGACTCTCTACATAACATATATAGATTGGAACCTATTATATATATGACCTAAATCCATTATTTGAGTCTTCCCAAGCTCCACTTCCAATCAATAGGTTGTGAGTTCGAGTCTTCCCAAGTGAAAGGTGGGAAATTCTTGGAGGGAAGGATGTCGGGGGTCTATTTGGAAACAGCCTCTCTACCCCAATTGTAAATCCATTATTTAGGGGATGATTCAACAAAAAACATTTTAAAAAAAATACTTGATGGTATAACTGACAATGCTTGAAAATGTACAAACAAATAAATCTATGCATGGTATTTACTTCTGCATTTTTCAGAATCGCGATAATGCTTGGTTTATCGCTTCATTATTTTCATCAATTTTATTGGTTTTATATCAAATTTTTCGAAAATCAAAAGAAAAAACTAAAGGAGAAAAAAGAAAGTTATGGCTTTTTATTATGTACAATATATACTACACTTAATTATGCTTAGTTATTCAAAAATATATGTCATAATCAGTACTAATTGTGGGTCGTTTTTGACCTTTTAAGATTCCACCAATTATTATTATCTCATTCGGCCTATTAACAAATCAATTATAGCTTCTCCTAAATGAAACATCGCAAAACAGGAGATGAAACCGGTGCCGTCGGCCATAACTCAATTCTACAAGGGGTTAAAATATTCAAGTCCAAGCCGCAGAAAATAATACCGGTGACCGGTGTCCTTGTGTTTCTGGCTACCGATGATGGCATTTTCTGATGACGTCTCATGTGTCCACCTAAAGCTTGACCCAAAGAAAACTCCATACCACAAATAGAATATTCATGCATTTTATTCTTTTTGGCTTGCATAAGAAACTCTCCGGCTCCGGCGAGTAATTTTTGGCCGTTTATGACTTGCACGGTGGCCGCCGAGCGCTTGAAAAGATGGAAACCGTTTATTGCAAGTCTTACATTCAAAATCATTGTGATAATCTCGATCAGTTGAAGTGTTGTTCTTGTTGTTTAAACGAGACGATAGCATTAAAGCACAGTTAGCCATGGCTTCTGCTTCCACTTGCCTATCCTCTTCTCTACTTCTTTTCATACTAGTCATGTTACGTTGGAAGATTAATTCAAATATGAAATCAAGGACGAAAATACAAAGAGTTTTTTGAATACCAAGTTTGAAACTTTGAAAGAATAGTGAGAACTTAGAAGTAAGAGATATGACACATTTGGTTTGGTGTTGCTTCACATATATATAGGTTTGAGTTAAGCTTGTTTATGACTTTTGCGTGTTTCACAAATACATGACAGTTTAGTACTTCCTCTCTGTTCTTTTTTACTTCTCCAATATTAATTTTACATACCTTTTAAGAAACTAGCTTTAGGGTACTGTTGCACGTATTTATCGTATCAATTAATTAAAATTTCTGTAAAAGAACAAGTTATGTAAAACTATAATGGACATTAAAGTAGATGCAAATAAAGAATATTAAAAGTAAGTATGCATGTATATTATTGTGGAAAAAAATACATGTAAATTACTAAATTATTAATCATAGGAGTAAGATATTGTATGTACATTTAATGTTAGATAAAAATATATATATGTAATAAGAATATTGGAGAGTAAAGTTTTATGTCAAATATGCGAAAGAAAATTTGTTGGTGATGTATAGTTATATATATTAGGAGTTTTATATAGTTAAAATAATAATAAAAATTAATAATTAAAATTTTAAATAATAGAGGATTAATCAAATTATAGCTTTTTTCTAATATGAAAGTTGTTTTAAAGAATAAAAAATGTGAATAAAATTTTGCTAAGGAGATTCATGCTTTTAATATAGTATCGATAGATGCAAAGTACGTGCATTGCATCTTATTGTACGTTCGTTGGGTGTTACCCCCGTATTAATAAGAATAATTTTTTTTAAAACGACATAAGTATTATTCAAAAAATGTGTTTATGTTATAATATAAGAATTAACAAAAATTAAAATTTTAAATGATAATCGTGTCAACCATGTTTAAAATTTTGATCTATTCTAGTAGTTCTTCCTTTAATTTGTTCAAATACTTGCTTCATTATATAAAAATATCATAGATTGAAAGGTGAAAATATATTTTGTGCCTACCCGCTTTAAATGTTTTAGAACTATAATAATTAAGACCCTAAAGCCTAAAAATAATGTTCGAAACTAAAAATATGATTTCAAGGCATTTGGCCTACGTGCCTTAGCCTAATATCAATTTGTAATATATGGGTTTTAAGCTTCTAAATCTCAGAAAGTGATTTTCTTTTACAAATAAGGTATAGTACATAATTAGAATAGGAAAAAAATTTAATACATAAAATTTAATTAATTTTGACGTCCTAAATATTTATGAAATAATTAAGGTCCTAACTATTTAAAAAAATAATTAAATGACTATTTTGTTCATTGTAATTTTTTTGACACTTCCTACAGTAAAACTATGCAATTTTTTATGATAAAAACAATAGAATAGTAAAGCTTCGTTTATATATGCATTACATATATAATTGAAATAGGAAAAGATTCATGTAAGGTAAAAATAAAGACTCCTAAAACAAAAAGGAGTTCAAAGTGCTTTTTTTTTTACCTAATAACTTATAAAAAAAATTAATCTAAACCTAAAATGGGTACAAAGTGGTTGAAACTTTCCTAGTATAAAACGAAAGTGCTTGAAATTTAGTTGAGTTAAAATTTTATTTAAAAAGCATCCTAAAATTAAAAGGAGTTACAAAGTGGTCGAATACTTTCCTAAGATAAATTGTGTTTGAAATTTAATACTTCTAAATTTAAGTGGAGGTAGAAAGTAAAAACCATCATAAATCTAAAACTAAATGGTGTTTGAAAGTGACGAAAATTTTATTAAAAGATCTTAAACATATAAGGAGTACAAAGTTTCGAAAATTTTTCTAGTGGTAATTGAAAGTTCATGAAATTTAACACTACTAAATCTACATGGATTTGAAAAGGCACGACTTGTAGAATTAAAAGGAATAGAAAATTAAAGTCATAAATAGTAGGAGAATAATTAAATGAGTATCCCTAAATATTAGAGAATTTATTAATAAATATTTTTAACATTAGAGAAATAATTAAATGACTTTTGTCTAGTGTGAACTTTATTTTTAGAGGGTGAACAAGGCGAATAACATTTCGCTAAGGGCTTTCGTGCTTTTAGCCCGAAAACAGATGCGTCAGAATATTATCAGGTGCCGAGATATTTCCAGGTTCGATCCAGAAGAGACAGATGCAACGAAATCCACGGGGGAAGAACTGGAGCAAGTTGCATTATTCGAAGAATTCCTAAAAAGGAAATTCCACTTGGGGACAAGACTGCACCCGGAACTCAGCGCTTTGCGCGTGTATTCTATATCAATAAATATAAATTTTTCAAAAATTATACAAATATTATGAAGTAATGTATTTTAGTTGATGAATCTAAATTTAAAATATAGTATAAGTTTTCTAAAATAATGTATGTCAATTCTGTTTAGCTAGCTCAATAAAATAAGAAATTACTTCCTATTAGTCATCCAATGCCTTATTGTATTTTTGCCATATGGATTAAGTATTTGCTGACGAAACCTATAGAGAGAAGCACAAGGTGTTGAATTGTATTCACATGGCTCACAATAATATTTCACTCCTTCTATGACCTTTACGCTTCCCTAAGGAAACAATTTGAAAATGCAAGCTTGAATATTGCAAGCTTAAACGTGAAATTTTTGAGTTTGAGGACAATTCAAGTTTACTAAATCCATAATGGATACGTATGAAAAAGTCCTGACCGAAGTAGGGTCCAATTAGAAGTTTGATTAATATTTGTTTTTCTCCTTACAAGATTTTTCTTAAGTAGGAAGATGAAGAGTAGTGGCAGAAAACAAATTCACTTCCTTGTGATTTTTGGATTTGCCTCCAATTATCCAGATTATGCAGTTGTCTTTTCTATTTTTAAAATTAATTAGCAGAATATACTTGATATGAAAATATTAATTTATAGAAGTTCTCTTGGCAATATAAGTAAATTCATAACTTAATTTGGTTTCCTATTTTTTTTAATACCCTCTTTGACATCTCTCGAAACCAATAGTCAAATATAAAGGTAGTATTGTTTTTTTATTGATATTTCTAGGTTTTCTCTGTTTCTTTTTTTATCATAAATATATGATTAATATATTTTTCCAACATTAATGATTACTATTTCTAAAGCTAATGATGGATATTATTAGTAGAATTAATTGTCGTAGTAAACTTAAAAAATAGAAAAATAATATAATTTAATAACCAAGCTTTTAAAAAATATTTATCGATTGAAATTTTAAGACAAGGAAACTCCTTTTATATTTTATAGTAGAATATAAATTATTCTTACGTGTACGCTGTTATGATTCTGTGGTTTAGTTGATAATGTTGGACTAATTATTATTTTAACAACTTTAAAGTCCTAAATATTAGAAGTACTTTTTTACTTAGTTCAAATAAGGAATGATTAATAAAAATATATTAGTATATTTTAAGAAATAATTAAATGACTATTCCTAAATAGTAGGAAATTAATTAAATAACTCTTCCTAAATATTAGAGAAATTAAATCAATGACTATTTTGTCCAGTGTGAACTCTATTTTAAAAGGGTAAAAAAACGAACGACATTTCGCTAAGAGCCTTCGTGCTTTTAATATAGTATAGATATAGATAGATACTTCCTCTGGTCCATAATAAGTAACTATTTTACCTTTTTATTTTGGTCTGAAATAAGTGTCCATTTATATTATCAAGAAGGAATTAATTTTTTTTCTAAAATTTGCCCTTATCTTTTGTAGGGCGAGGGGTAAAGCACTCTTGCCTCGACCCCTGGAAGGTCACCCCTCCCCTTTGAAATATAACCTCTGCCTCGAGATCGAACCAATCTCAATACCAAGAAAAGACAGTTGTTAGTTGCAATTCAAGTTCAAACAGACAAGTACACACCAGAGAAGATAGTGAAAAACACAGTTGAAACATGCTTGCATAATAGGGATCTGCGGTCCGTACAATTTTCCTTGCGGCCACAGATTGAGCCTTGCAGATCGCACAATTTTTCCTTGCGGTCCACACATTTTTCCTTGCGGCCCGCACATTTTTCCTTGCGGCCTCAACTTTGAAATCCAAATGTGCCAACTCTCTGATAACAGAGAATTGGCTGATGTGCGGTTGCAACCTATTTTCTACAGTCCACACAATTTTCTTGCGGCCACACATGTGTGTCATCAAATTGACAACTCTCTGATAACAGGCAAAATGCTAATTTGCGGCTGCAATGGGATTTCTGCGGTCCGCACAATTTTCTTGCATCTGCAGAACCCTTCCTTACTAAATACCCTAGATTCAACTTCTGCCGACCGCACAATTTCTTGTGCGGCCGCAGATTTCAAAACACTTACTGACAGTTTTCTAGGGCTTGCAACTTTTGCACAAATTTTGACATGGTAACAACGTACAAACATGAATATCTATTTACCCATTCCCCATAGAGCATGTACCAGTTGACCCACTACAGTTTTAACTCCACATAGTTGTATAATTGAGTTCTACTGACAAATTGCCTAAAACTAACTAAAAAGCTATAAATTAAACTAAAAATTAAAAAAATTCTAACAAGTAATTGAGGCGTACCAGATATAAAAGAGTGCAAGAAATGAGCGATCACAAATGTTGAGTGTGTGGGCAGATGATTTACCAGAAGATTTCAAATTTAGAGTTGTGGATGCTCAGAGAGGGAAAAAGGTAACAGAAGCCCTATATTTATACTTGTCGATTTTTGCTAAGGGAAAGAGAAGTGGGTGCGGCCGCAGAATTCCAATTGTGGTCTGCACTCTGCTACCTGGGGTCTTAATTGCCCTTTTGTTTTGCAGTCCGCATAATTGTGTGTGCGACCGCAGATATCTGTTACGGACCATAGAATTTGCATTGCGGCCACATATCAACCATTTTTCTGATAGGCTAACTTTAGAGAGCTATCATTTTCAACATTTAATTTGTGCGGTCCACAAGTCATTTGTGCGGCTGCAGAGCACTTTTGCTGCAGCAACTAAAGTTGTGCAGTCCGTAATTCTTTCAACACTTAACCAAGTTTTTGTCCATAATTCCTGTACATCACACTCATCCATGCAACACACTTCAAATCAAGTTAGCACCAACATAAGACCTATCTAACAAAGAAAATAAAAAGAAATATGGGTTGCCTCCTAAGAAGTGCTTGATTTAACATTGCGGCCCGACGCAGAATACCATCAATTGAAATGAATGACTGCCACTATGTGGCCTTCTCCAACTTTTTCCCAAATAGTGCTCCACTCGGTGATCGTTGACTCGAAATACCTCATTATTTTTGTTCTTCAAGTCCAATGCGCCAAAGGGTGTCATACCCACAACTTCAAACGGTCCACTCCATTTAGACTTTAACTTCCCGGGAAACATCTTCAATCTTGAGTTGACCAACAACACAAGATCTTCCTCTTTGAACTCCTTGTTTTAGATGTACTTGTCATGAAAATATTTCATCTTCTCTTTGTATAAGGACGAACTTGTGTATGCATGGTACCGGAACTCATCCAACTCATTCAAATGTGCCACCCTCAAGTTAGCAGCTACATTCCAATCAAGATTCAACTTCTTTAAAGCCCACATGGTTTTTTGCTCAAGTTCTATCGGAAGATGACAAGCTTTTTCGAACACCAACCGGTATGGAGACATTCCGATAGGTGTTTGTAAGCCATCCAATAAGCCCATAAAGCATCATCAAGTTTCTTGGACCAATACGTCCGGTTAGCATTCATTGTTTTGGACAAAATATTCTTTATCTCCCACTTGGAGACTTCCACTTGACTGCTTGCTTGTGGATGATAGAGAACCGTGACTTTATGAGTGACACCATACTTGGTAAGTAAGGTATCGAAGGCTTTGTTGTAAAAATTTGACCCCCCATCGCTTATGATAGCCCGCGAAGTACCAAACCTTGTGAAAATATTCTTCTTCAAGAACGTCACCACACTTCTCGCCTCAATGTTGGGTAGAGCCACGGCCTCAACCCATTTGGACACATAATCAACCGCGACCAAGATATAGGTATTTCCACAAGAACATACAAAAGGACCCATGAAGTCAATACCTCACACATCGAAAATATCAATCTCCAAAATGGTAGTGAGGGGAATTTCATTTTTCTTTGAGATTCCACCTGCCCTTTGACATTCATCACATCGTTTCACTAGATCACTTGCATCCTTGTAAAGAGTGGGCCAATAGAAACTGCAACTAAGCACTTTGGTTGCCGTTCGCGCTCCACCATGATGACCACCATAAGGTGAAGAATGAAAAGCCCCAAGAATTTCACCTTGCTCTTGTTCCGGTACACATCTTCAATCACCCATCCGTACAAATCCGAAAAAGGCATGGTTCATCCCAATAATAATCTTGACAATCCTGTTTGAGCTTTACTTTGGTTTGAATAGAACTCATCCGGGATGATACCACACACAAGGAAATTTGCTAGATCCGCGAACCACGTCACCTTCTTTATTGAAATAGCCAAGAGTCTCTAGTCGGGGTAGATGTCATTGATTTCAAGGCCATCATGCAGCCTCCTCCCCCTCCAAACGAGACAAGTGGTCTGCTAGTTGGTTTTCACTTCCTTTTCTATCTTGGATGTCAATGTCAAACTCTTGCAACAAAAACACCCATCTCATCAACCGAGCTTTGGAATCTTTCTTGCTCATAAGATAATAAAGTGCCACATGATCTGTGTGGATAATCACTTTAGCACCCATCAAGTACGGGTAAAACTTCTCAATAGCAAATACAATGGCAATGAGCTTTTTATCTGTAACGGTATAATTGACTTGGGCACTACTCATGGCCTTACTAGTATAGTATGCCGGATAAAAAATCTTGTTGATGTGTTTCCCCAAAACAGCCCCCACCGCTACGTTGCTAGCATCACACATGAGCTTAAAAGGGATACTCCAATTTGGAGCGGTGATGATGGGAGTAGTTGTCAACTTGAACTTTAGCAATTCAAAAGCTCTCATGCAATCATCATTGAAGTTAAACTTAACATCCTTCTAGAGAAGCTTGCACAACAGGTTCACCACCTAAGAAAAATATTTGATGAAGCATCGATAAAACCCTGCGTGACCTAAGAAAATCCGCATGCCCTTTATCGAAGTTGGAGATAGAAGTTTAGAAATCACCTCAATCTCTGCCTTGTCAACTTCAATTCCATTATTTGAGATCTTGTGGCCAAGGACAACGCCTTCCTCGACTATTAAATGACATTTCTCCCAATTTAGCACCAAGTTTGTTTCTTCACACCTTGCCAACATTTTATCCAAGTTTGCGAGACAATCATCAAAAGAATTGCCGACCACCGAGAAGTCATCCATGAAAACTTTAAGGTAATCCTCCACCATGTCCATGAAGGTAGACATCATACACCTTTGAAAAGTCAACGGTGCATTGCACAAACCAAATGGCATCCGCTTGAAGGCAAAAGTATGGGACCGAGTGTTGGCCGTTAAAAATTCACACATCCAAAAGATGAAAGTAGCAGAGATGAGGATGCTGAGGTAGATGTGCGAGCATACAAAGATGGACAATATTAGGAATGGAGATATTCGAGAGAAGATGGGCGTGACCCCCATGGAGGACAAGATACGGGAAGCAAGACTCAGATGGTTCAGGCACATTCAGAGGAGGAGCAATGCTGCACCAGTGAGGAGGTGTGAGCGTCTGGCTGTGGTGGGCACGAGGAGAGGTAGAGGGAGACCTAAGAAGTATTGGGGGAGGTGATCAGGCAGGACATGGCACGACTTAGGATTTCTAAGGACATGGCCCTTGATAGGGAATTATGGAGGTCGAGCATTAAGGTTGTAGGTTAGGGGGAAGTTTGTGAATATTACTACAGCGCACTAGAGGGAGACTAGCCATTTAGGAGTTAGACTTAGGATGCTACTGATCAGCTACCGATGCAGGGCTGTATCTGTTGGATATTAGTATATCTTACATCCCTTTTTCCATCCTTTTCGTATTTTCTATATTTCTTATATTGTTGTTATTTTGTTATTTTATGTTATGTATTTTATGTTATTTATTATGAGTCTATTGATAGTACTAATATATTGTCTCTTGTTGCTCTCTTGAGCCAAGGGTCTCCTGGAAACAGCCTCTCTGCCCCTCGGGGTAGAGGTAAGGTCTGCGTACATATTACCCTCCCCAGACCCCACTTGTGGGATTATACTGGGATGTTGTTGTTGTTATTGTTGAAGGCGAAAGTACCATAGGGATGTAAAGGTTGTTTTCTATTGATCCTCTAGAGTTTGGTTGTAGCCAGAATACCCATCAAGGAAATAATAGAAAGCACGACCGGCCAATCTATCAAGCATTTGATATAGGAAGGAAAGTGAAAAATGGTCCTTCTTTGTGACATTGTTGAGCTTACTATAGTGTGACTTTGTTGAGCTTATGATAGTTCATACACACTCTCCACCCGGTCACCGTTCTTGTAGGAATCAACTCATTCTTGTCATTGGTGACCACCGTCATGCCTTCCTTCTTTGGGACACATAGAACCAGAGAAGTCCACGAACTATCAGAAATGGGCGAGGTGAAGCTGGCGACCAGCCTCGCGTCGCGAGGTCCTTAGCACGCCATTGACCTGAAGCGCTTTTGTAGCAAAAGGAAACTGAATTTCTCTTTGATTAGTTGAACCTTTTGTAGTGTGCTAAGATATTAGGTCAAGTTAGACGAAAAGTAAGAGTTTGTAATTGAAGTGATAATACAAAAAGAGCTAAATAAATAATAACATTAAAGTCATATCATATCATAATACTTGACACTTTTTTAAAAGTAATTTGGAGACAGACATTTCAGAATCAGAAGCTGTATAAACTATAAAGTCGAATTCTTTATAGAATCTATACAAATGATTTGAACCTCAGCTACATGTAACCCCAGCTTACACGTTTTGCACATGTACAATTTGTTCTCCCTTGGACTTTTACAAATTATCACTTGGCACCATGTCTTCCCATAAATAGTTCACCACTTCTGCCTTCGCTCCGAGAGAAGACTATACTGTCGAGCGTCAAGTTATGATAAAAATACAGTTGAGATACAGGAGAACCAGAAGCGTGATGCATCCTTAGACCATTTACCAAATTTGCTTTGCAACCGTAGGTGTAGAAGTAGCAAAATCGCTTGGTGTAGAAGGAGCCAACAAATTGTGCAAGGTCCTCAATTCTTACAACTGCATAGCTGGATAAGGAAAGGAAGAGGTAAAGACAGAAGGACGATTTGGGATGCTAACCCATCCTATTTATAGTCGATCATTTGAGAATTCAGATTTTCCCCAAGTGAGAGGATATTCATAGCTTAAACCTCCCCATGATTTAAGCTATGAATAACTAATTAATTCATTTTTTGGTGAAATTTCTTTCTACTAGTTATATATCCTTACTGTTGTAATAAAAATCTTTTCTAGATCAAACGTTGAAGCTATAAATGGAAGCCTGCGTGACCACCTCATCCAAAACGCACACACTTTAATATGATACAAAATAGGTAGAGGTTCTGAGTTCTTGCTATATAGTATATCGTATAAACAAATAGTACCACGTACTTGCTTTATGGAAAAAGAATCAGATTGATACGCGAGGGAACATTAAGGACATAAATAAATAGATAAATGATAAATAAATTTATGTTTTGATACCATGTCATGTTATGTGAAAGAATCAATTAATGGAATGAAGGAAATATACAACTCGAAAAGAATTAAAAAATCAACTACATCTTAGCTTCTCCTAATCCTACGTACTAGAACAACAATGGAGGGGACTTAAAAAAAACATCGCAAAATTGGAGATGAAACGGGTGCCGTCGGCCATAGCTTCAAATCAACATCTACATCAGGGGTTAAGTTCAAGTCCAAGCCACAGAAAACTCTCTTGCTGCTATTTGACTTCTTCAACACCGGTATTATCTTCTTTTCGACGACCGAAACAATTGTCTTTCCGGCTGCCGTCGACGTTTTATTAATTTCATCACGATGACGCCTCATATGTCCACCTAAGGCTTGACCCAAAGAGAACTCCATACCACAGATAGAACATTCATGCATTTTATTCTTTTTGGATTGCACAAGAAAATCTCCGGCGCCAGTAAGTAATCTTGGCCGTTTATGACTTGCACGGTGGCCACCAAGAGCTTGGAAAGATGGAAAGCGTTTATTGCAAGTCTTGCATTCGAAACCATTGTGATAATCTCGATCTATTGAAGTCGTGGTGTTGTTGTTGTTGTTTAAACGAGACAATAGCATTAAGGCGCAGTTAGCCATGGCTTCTGCTTCCACTTGCAAATCCGCTTCTCTGCTTCTTTTCATGGCATTCATAATAATACTGATGGAGAAAAGAATGAATACACGAAGATATTTTGTGTTTTTGTTTTTTTGGTATACCAAGTTTTGAGACTTTGAGAGAAATGTGAAAACTTGAATAGACTTTAGAAGTAAGAGATATGATACACTTGGGTTGTTTTGCTTCACCTATATATAGGTTTGAGCACAAGTTTGCATGTTTCTGAAAACGTGATAAAGTAGTTTAATTTGTAGTACTAAGTAAATAGGACAATTTAACAATGTTGTTTGACTTTTCTTGATGGTTAAGTAATTAGTCAAAAGAAAAAGAGTTAGTCAAAGAAATACAGTTAGTTTACAAGTGGAAAATGTGGTGATCATTTCAAGTCAACAGTTGGGTATTGCTGACACGTGTCAATAGAATATTTCAGGTCATCTTATGAGAGCGTATATGTTGGATTCGTGGAGGTTTCTACAACACTTCCACCAGCTTTCACCAAGTTGACACTTGCTCGAAAAGGACAACGTTGTTTTTTAAGGGTTAAAAGAGAAAATACGGCGTTTTCCATCTCATAATTAATTACCCTTCGGTTCACCACTAAACTAAAAATATATTTTTACTTTTACTTATCAATTTTAAGAACTTAAAAAAAAAAAGTTAATTTCATTTTTGTTTTATCCTTATTCTTAATTCCTCTTTTTTAAATTTTTTTAATTATTATGTGTACTATAATAAAATATATACTTCATTTATTACTTTTTTTAAGAAAATTGCAAGATCTATTATAGATAAGTAAAAGCGAACGAACGAAATTGTAATAGTACTTTCTTGGTTGGTGTCTTGGTGATGAACGCAGTGACCAACATGCTTTGCTATTTATGGAACTGCCAAGGCAGGATGATTATTCATATTTTTTATAATTAAGATTATATATATCGCTTCAATACTTAAAGTTTATTACTCCTTCAGTTTTAGTTTAAACGGCGTAGTTTGATTGGATGCGGAAATTAATAAACACACAAATATTTTTGAAATTTGTGATCTAAAATAATTATAGATATTTGTGTGTCGTCTATGAATAATTTCATTAATGATAAATTAGAAGTGTAAAGTTAAATTAATTTTTATATAAAAGGATATCATTTTTTTTGGGACATACTAAAAAGGAAAAGTATGTTGTACTCCCTCTGTTCCAGTTTATGTGAACCTATTTTCTTTTTGGTCCGTTCCAAAAAGAATGAACCATTTCTAAATTTGGTAACAATTTAGCTTAAAGTTACAACTCTACCCTTAATGAGAAGTTTTTATAACCACACAAATGCTCTGGGCCTCATTTGGACTTGTTGAGGACCACAAATTCCAAAAGTCTTCATTTTTTTCTTAAACTCCATGCTCAGTCAAACAAGTTCACATAAATTGGAACGGAGGGAGTATATATTAGGATAGAGGGAGTTATATATATAATCTAAGCTCCATATATACGGACTAACAATGTTAAAAATATTTATGCATGCAATCAAATTGCTTCAAAGATGATTAATATGAGTTACATGTGACTCTCTACATAACATATATAGATTGGAACCTATTATATATATGACCTAAATCCATTATTTGAGTCTTCCCAAGCTCCACTTCCAATCAATAGGTTGTGAGTTCGAGTCTTCCCAAGTGAAAGGTGGGAAATTCTTGGAGGGAAGGATGTCGGGGGTCTATTTGGAAACAGCCTCTCTACCCCAATTGTAAATCCATTATTTAGGGGATGATTCAACAAAAAACATTTTAAAAAAAATACTTGATGGTATAACTGACAATGCTTGAAAATGTACAAACAAATAAATCTATGCATGGTATTTACTTCTGCATTTTTCAGAATCGCGATAATGCTTGGTTTATCGCTTCATTATTTTCATCAATTTTATTGGTTTTATATCAAATTTTTCGAAAATCAAAAGAAAAAACTAAAGGAGAAAAAAGAAAGTTATGGCTTTTTATTATGTACAATATATACTACACTTAATTATGCTTAGTTATTCAAAAATATATGTCATAATCAGTACTAATTGTGGGTCGTTTTTGACCTTTTAAGATTCCACCAATTATTATTATCTCATTCGGCCTATTAACAAATCAATTATAGCTTCTCCTAAATGAAACATCGCAAAACAGGAGATGAAACCGGTGCCGTCGGCCATAACTCAATTCTACAAGGGGTTAAAATATTCAAGTCCAAGCCGCAGAAAATAATACCGGTGACCGGTGTCCTTGTGTTTCTGGCTACCGATGATGGCATTTTCTGATGACGTCTCATGTGTCCACCTAAAGCTTGACCCAAAGAAAACTCCATACCACAAATAGAATATTCATGCATTTTATTCTTTTTGGCTTGCATAAGAAACTCTCCGGCTCCGGCGAGTAATTTTTGGCCGTTTATGACTTGCACGGTGGCCGCCGAGCGCTTGAAAAGATGGAAACCGTTTATTGCAAGTCTTACATTCAAAATCATTGTGATAATCTCGATCAGTTGAAGTGTTGTTCTTGTTGTTTAAACGAGACGATAGCATTAAAGCACAGTTAGCCATGGCTTCTGCTTCCACTTGCCTATCCTCTTCTCTACTTCTTTTCATACTAGTCATGTTACGTTGGAAGATTAATTCAAATATGAAATCAAGGACGAAAATACAAAGAGTTTTTTGAATACCAAGTTTGAAACTTTGAAAGAATAGTGAGAACTTAGAAGTAAGAGATATGACACATTTGGTTTGGTGTTGCTTCACATATATATAGGTTTGAGTTAAGCTTGTTTATGACTTTTGCGTGTTTCACAAATACATGACAGTTTAGTACTTCCTCTCTGTTCTTTTTTACTTCTCCAATATTAATTTTACATACCTTTTAAGAAACTAGCTTTAGGGTACTGTTGCACGTATTTATCGTATCAATTAATTAAAATTTCTGTAAAAGAACAAGTTATGTAAAACTATAATGGACATTAAAGTAGATGCAAATAAAGAATATTAAAAGTAAGTATGCATGTATATTATTGTGGAAAAAAATACATGTAAATTACTAAATTATTAATCATAGGAGTAAGATATTGTATGTACATTTAATGTTAGATAAAAATATATATATGTAATAAGAATATTGGAGAGTAAAGTTTTATGTCAAATATGCGAAAGAAAATTTGTTGGTGATGTATAGTTATATATATTAGGAGTTTTATATAGTTAAAATAATAATAAAACTTAATAATTAAAATTTTAAATAATAGAGGATTAATCAAATTATAGCTTTTTTCTAATATGAAAGTTGTTTTAAAGAATAAAAAATGTGAATAAAATTTTGCTAAGGAGATTCATGCTTTTAATATAGTATCGATAGATGCAAAGTACGTGCATTGCATCTTATTGTACGTTCGTTGGGTGTTACCCCCGTATTAATAAGAATAATTTTTTTTAAAACGACATAAGTATTATTCAAAAAATGTGTTTATGTTATAATATAAGAATTAACAAAAATTAAAATTTTAAATGATAATCGTGTCAACCATGTTTAAAATTTTGATCTATTCTAGTAGTTCTTCCTTTAATTTGTTCAAATACTTGCTTCATTATATAAAAATATCATAGATTGAAAGGTGAAAATATATTTTGTGCCTACCCGCTTTAAATGTTTTAGAACTATAATAATTAAGACCCTAAAGCCTAAAAATAATGTTCGAAACTAAAAATATGATTTCAAGGCATTTGGCCTACGTGCCTTAGCCTAATATCAATTTGTAATATATGGGTTTTAAGCTTCTAAATCTCAGAAAGTGATTTTCTTTTACAAATAAGGTATAGTACATAATTAGAATAGGAAAAAAATTTAATACATAAAATTTAATTAATTTTGACGTCCTAAATATTTATGAAATAATTAAGGTCCTAACTATTTAAAAAAATAATTAAATGACTATTTTGTTCATTGTAATTTTTTTGACACTTCCTACAGTAAAACTATGCAATTTTTTATGATAAAAACAATAGAATAGTAAAGCTTCGTTTATATATGCATTACATATATAATTGAAATAGGAAAAGATTCATGTAAGGTAAAAATAAAGACTCCTAAAACAAAAAGGAGTTCAAAGTGCTTTTTTTTTTTTACCTAATAACTTATAAAAAAAAATTAATCTAAACCTAAAATGGGTACAAAGTGGTTGAAACTTTCCTAGTATAAAACGAAAGTGCTTGAAATTTAGTTGAGTTAAAATTTTATTTAAAAAGCATCCTAAAATTAAAAGGAGTTACAAAGTGGTCGAATACTTTCCTAAGATAAATTGTGTTTGAAATTTAATACTTCTAAATTTAAGTGGAGGTAGAAAGTAAAAACCATCATAAATCTAAAACTAAATGGTGTTTGAAAGTGACGAAAATTTTATTAAAAGATCTTAAACATATAAGGAGTACAAAGTTTCGAAAATTTTTCTAGTGGTAATTGAAAGTTCATGAAATTTAACACTACTAAATCTACATGGATTTGAAAAGGCACGACTTGTAGAATTAAAAGGAATAGAAAATTAAAGTCATAAATAGTAGGAGAATAATTAAATGAGTATCCCTAAATATTAGAGAATTTATTAATAAATATTTTTAACATTAGAGAAATAATTAAATGACTTTTGTCTAGTGTGAACTTTATTTTTAGAGGGTGAACAAGGCGAATAACATTTCGCTAAGGGCTTTCGTGCTTTTAGCCCGAAAACAGATGCGTCAGAATATTATCAGGTGCCGAGATATTTCCAGGTTCGATCCAGAAGAGACAGATGCAACGAAATCCACGGGGGAAGAACTGGAGCAAGTTGCATTATTCGAAGAATTCCTAAAAAGGAAATTCCACTTGGGGACAAGACTGCACCCGGAACTCAGCGCTTTGCGCGTGTATTCTATATCAATAAATATAAATTTTTCAAAAATTATACAAATATTATGAAGTAATGTATTTTAGTTGATGAATCTAAATTTAAAATATAGTATAAGTTTTCTAAAATAATGTATGTCAATTCTGTTTAGCTAGCTCAATAAAATAAGAAATTACTTCTTATTAGTCATCCAATGCCTTATTGTATTTTTGCCATATGGATTAAGTATTTGCTGACGAAACCTATAGAGAGAAGCACAAGGTGTTGAATTGTATTCACATGGCTCACAATAATATTTCACTCCTTCTATGACCTTTACGCTTCCCTAAGGAAACAATTTGAAAATGCAAGCTTGAATATTGCAAGCTTAAACGTGAAATTTTTGAGTTTGAGGACAATTCAAGTTTACTAAATCCATAATGGATACGTATGAAAAAGTCCTGACCGAAGTAGGGTCCAATTAGAAGTTTGATTAATATTTGTTTTTCTCCTTACAAGATTTTTCTTAAGTAGGAAGATGAAGAGTAGTGGCAGAAAACAAATTCACTTCCTTGTGATTTTTGGATTTGCCTCCAATTATCCAGATTATGCAGTTGTCTTTTCTATTTTTAAAATTAATTAGCAGAATATACTTGATATGAAAATATTAATTTATAGAAGTTCTCTTGGCAATATAAGTAAATTCATAACTTAATTTGGTTTCCTATTTTTTTTAATACCCTCTTTGACATCTCTCGAAACCAATAGTCAAATATAAAGGTAGTATTGTTTTTTTATTGATATTTCTAGGTTTTCTCTGTTTCTTTTTTTATCATAAATATATGATTAATATATTTTTCCAACATTAATGATTACTATTTCTAAAGCTAATGATGGATATTATTAGTAGAATTAATTGTCGTAGTAAACTTAAAAAATAGAAAAATAATATAATTTAATAACCAAGCTTTTAAAAAATATTTATCGATTGAAATTTTAAGACAAGGAAACTCCTTTTATATTTTATAGTAGAATATAAATTATTCTTACGTGTACGCTGTTATGATTCTGTGGTTTAGTTGATAATGTTGGACTAATTATTATTTTAACAACTTTAAAGTCCTAAATATTAGAAGTACTTTTTTACTTAGTTCAAATAAGGAATGATTAATAAAAATATATTAGTATATTTTAAGAAATAATTAAATGACTATTCCTAAATAGTAGGAAATTAATTAAATAACTCTTCCTAAATATTAGAGAAATTAAATCAATGACTATTTTGTCCAGTGTGAACTCTATTTTAAAAGGGTAAAAAAACGAACGACATTTCGCTAAGAGCCTTCGTGCTTTTAATATAGTATAGATATAGATAGATACTTCCTCTGGTCCATAATAAGTAACTATTTTACCTTTTTATTTTGGTCTGAAATAAGTGTCCATTTATATTATCAAGAAGGAATTAATTTTTTTTCTAAAATTTGCCCTTATCTTTTGTAGGGCGAGGGGTAAAGCACTCTTGCCTCGACCCCTGGAAGGTCACCCCTCCCCTTTGAAATATAACCTCTGCCTCGAGATCGAACCAATCTCAATACCAAGAAAAGACAGTTGTTAGTTGCAATTCAAGTTCAAACAGACAAGTACACACCAGAGAAGATAGTGAAAAACACAGTTGAAACATGCTTGCATAATAGGGATCTGCGGTCCGTACAATTTTCCTTGCGGCCACAGATTGAGCCTTGCAGATCGCACAATTTTTCCTTGCGGTCCACACATTTTTCCTTGCGGCCCGCACATTTTTCCTTGCGGCCTCAACTTTGAAATCCAAATGTGCCAACTCTCTGATAACAGAGAATTGGCTGATGTGCGGTTGCAACCTATTTTCTACAGTCCACACAATTTTCTTGCGGCCACACATGTGTGTCATCAAATTGACAACTCTCTGATAACAGGCAAAATGCTAATTTGCGGCTGCAATGGGATTTCTGCGGTCCGCACAATTTTCTTGCATCTGCAGAACCCTTCCTTACTAAATACCCTAGATTCAACTTCTGCCGACCGCACAATTTCTTGTGCGGCCGCAGATTTCAAAACACTTACTGACAGTTTTCTAGGGCTTGCAACTTTTGCACAAATTTTGACATGGTAACAACGTACAAACATGAATATCTATTTACCCATTCCCCATAGAGCATGTACCAGTTGACCCACTACAGTTTTAACTCCACATAGTTGTATAATTGAGTTCTACTGACAAATTGCCTAAAACTAACTAAAAAGCTATAAATTAAACTAAAAATTAAAAAAATTCTAACAAGTAATTGAGGCGTACCAGATATAAAAGAGTGCAAGAAATGAGCGATCACAAATGTTGAGTGTGTGGGCAGATGATTTACCAGAAGATTTCAAATTTAGAGTTGTGGATGCTCAGAGAGGGAAAAAGGTAACAGAAGCCCTATATTTATACTTGTCGATTTTTGCTAAGGGAAAGAGAAGTGGGTGCGGCCGCAGAATTCCAATTGTGGTCTGCACTCTGCTACCTGGGGTCTTAATTGCCCTTTTGTTTTGCAGTCCGCATAATTGTGTGTGCGACCGCAGATATCTGTTACGGACCATAGAATTTGCATTGCGGCCACATATCAACCATTTTTCTGATAGGCTAACTTTAGAGAGCTATCATTTTCAACATTTAATTTGTGCGGTCCACAAGTCATTTGTGCGGCTGCAGAGCACTTTTGCTGCAGCAACTAAAGTTGTGCAGTCCGTAATTCTTTCAACACTTAACCAAGTTTTTGTCCATAATTCCTGTACATCACACTCATCCATGCAACACACTTCAAATCAAGTTAGCACCAACATAAGACCTATCTAACAAAGAAAATAAAAAGAAATATGGGTTGCCTCCTAAGAAGTGCTTGATTTAACATTGCGGCCCGACGCAGAATACCATCAATTGAAATGAATGACTGCCACTATGTGGCCTTCTCCAACTTTTTCCCAAATAGTGCTCCACTCGGTGATCGTTGACTCGAAATACCTCATTATTTTTGTTCTTCAAGTCCAATGCGCCAAAGGGTGTCATACCCACAACTTCAAACGGTCCACTCCATTTAGACTTTAACTTCCCGGGAAACATCTTCAATCTTGAGTTGACCAACAACACAAGATCTTCCTCTTTGAACTCCTTGTTTTAGATGTACTTGTCATGAAAATATTTCATCTTCTCTTTGTATAAGGACGAACTTGTGTATGCATGGTACCGGAACTCATCCAACTCATTCAAATGTGCCACCCTCAAGTTAGCAGCTACATTCCAATCAAGATTCAACTTCTTTAAAGCCCACATGGTTTTTTGCTCAAGTTCTATCGGAAGATGACAAGCTTTTTCGAACACCAACCGGTATGGAGACATTCCGATAGGTGTTTGTAAGCCATCCAATAAGCCCATAAAGCATCATCAAGTTTCTTGGACCAATACGTCCGGTTAGCATTCATTGTTTTGGACAAAATATTCTTTATCTCCCACTTGGAGACTTCCACTTGACTGCTTGCTTGTGGATGATAGAGAACCGTGACTTTATGAGTGACACCATACTTGGTAAGTAAGGTATCGAAGGCTTTGTTGTAAAAATTTGACCCCCCATCGCTTATGATAGCCCGCGAAGTACCAAACCTTGTGAAAATATTCTTCTTCAAGAACGTCACCACACTTCTCGCCTCAATGTTGGGTAGAGCCACGGCCTCAACCCATTTGGACACATAATCAACCGCGACCAAGATATAGGTATTTCCACAAGAACATACAAAAGGACCCATGAAGTCAATACCTCACACATCGAAAATATCAATCTCCAAAATGGTAGTGAGGGGAATTTCATTTTTCTTTGAGATTCCACCTGCCCTTTGACATTCATCACATCGTTTCACTAGATCACTTGCATCCTTGTAAAGAGTGGGCCAATAGAAACTGCAACTAAGCACTTTGGTTGCCGTTCGCGCTCCACCATGATGACCACCATAAGGTGAAGAATGAAAAGCCCCAAGAATTTCACCTTGCTCTTGTTCCGGTACACATCTTCAATCACCCATCCGTACAAATCCGAAAAAGGCATGGTTCATCCCAATAATAATCTTGACAATCCTGTTTGAGCTTTACTTTGGTTTGAATAGAACTCATCCGGGATGATACCACACACAAGGAAATTTGCTAGATCCGCGAACCACGTCACCTTCTTTATTGAAATAGCCAAGAGTCTCTAGTCGGGGTAGATGTCATTGATTTCAAGGCCATCATGCAGCCTCCTCCCCCTCCAAACGAGACAAGTGGTCTGCTAGTTGGTTTTCACTTCCTTTTCTATCTTGGATGTCAATATCAAACTCTTGCAACAAAAACACCCATCTCATCAACCGAGCTTTGGAATCTTTCTTGCTCATAAGATAATAAAGTGCCACATGATCTGTGTGGATAATCACTTTAGCACCCATCAAGTACGGGTAAAACTTCTCAATAGCAAATACAATGGCAATGAGCTTTTTATCTGTAACGGTATAATTGACTTGGGCACTACTCATGGCCTTACTAGTATAGTATGCCGGATAAAAAATCTTGTTGATGTGTTTCCCCAAAACAGCCCCCACTGCTACGTTGCTAGCATCACACATGAGCTTAAAAGGGATACTCCAATTTGGAGCGGTGATGATGGGAGTAGTTGTCAACTTGAACTTTAGCAATTCAAAAGCTCTCATGCAATCATCATTGAAGTTAAACTTAACATCCTTCTAGAGAAGCTTGCACAACAGGTTCACCACCTAAGAAAAATATTTGATGAAGCATCGATAAAACCCTGCGTGACCTAAGAAAATCCGCATGCCCTTTATCGAAGTTGGAGATAGAAGTTTAGAAATCACCTCAATCTCTGCCTTGTCAACTTCAATTCCATTATTTGAGATCTTGTGGCCAAGGACAACGCCTTCCTCGACTATTAAATGACATTTCTCCCAATTTAGCACCAAGTTTGTTTCTTCACACCTTGCCAACATTTTATCCAAGTTTGCGAGACAATCATCAAAAGAATTGCCGACCACCGAGAAGTCATCCATGAAAACTTTAAGGTAATCCTCCACCATGTCCATGAAGGTAGACATCATACACCTTTGAAAAGTCAACGGTGCATTGCACAAACCAAATGGCATCCGCTTGAAGGCAAAAGTATGGGACCGAGTGTTGGCCGTTAAAAATTCACACATCCAAAAGATGAAAGTAGCAGAGATGAGGATGCTGAGGTAGATGTGCGAGCATACAAAGATGGACAATATTAGGAATGGAGATATTCGAGAGAAGATGGGCGTGACCCCCATGGAGGACAAGATACGGGAAGCAAGACTCAGATGGTTCAGGCACATTCAGAGGAGGAGCAATGCTGCACCAGTGAGGAGGTGTGAGCGTCTGGCTGTGGTGGGCACGAGGAGAGGTAGAGGGAGACCTAAGAAGTATTGGGGGAGGTGATCAGGCAGGACATGGCACGACTTAGGATTTCTAAGGACATGGCCCTTGATAGGGAATTATGGAGGTCGAGCATTAAGGTTGTAGGTTAGGGGGAAGTTTGTGAATATTACTACAGCGCACTAGAGGGAGACTAGCCATTTAGGAGTTAGACTTAGGATGCTACTGATCAGCTACCGATGCAGGGCTGTATCTGTTGGATATTAGTATATCTTACATCCCTTTTTCCATCCTTTTCGTATTTTCTATATTTCTTATATTGTTGTTATTTTGTTATTTTATGTTATGTATTTTATGTTATTTATTATGAGTCTATTGATAGTACTAATATATTGTCTCTTGTTGCTCTCTTGAGCCAAGGGTCTCCTGGAAACAGCCTCTCTGCCCCTCGGGGTAGAGGTAAGGTCTGCGTACATATTACCCTCCCAGACCCCACTTGTGGGATTATACTGGGATGTTGTTGTTGTTATTGTTGAAGGCGAAAGTACCATAGGGATGTAAAGGTTGTTTTCTATTGATCCTCTAGAGTTTGATTGTAGCCAGAATACCCATCAAGGAAATAATAGAAAGCACGACCGGCCAATCTATCAAGCATTTGATATAGGAAGGAAAGTGAAAAATGGTCCTTCTTTGTGACATTGTTGAGCTTACTATAGTGTGACTTTGTTGAGCTTATGATAGTTCATACACACTCTCCACCCGGTCACCGTTCTTGTAGGAATCAACTCATTCTTGTCATTGGTGACCACCGTCATGCCTTCCTTCTTTGGGACACATAGAACCAGAGAAGTCCACGAACTATCAGAAATGGGCGAGGTGAAGCTGGCGACCAGCCTCGCGTCGCGAGGTCCTTAGCACGCCATTGACCTGAAGCGCTTTTGTAGCAAAAGGAAACTGAATTTCTCTTTGATTAGTTGAACCTTTTGTAGTGTGCTAAGATATTAGGTCAAGTTAGACGAAAAGTAAGAGTTTGTAATTGAAGTGATAATACAAAAAGAGCTAAATAAATAATAACATTAAAGTCATATCATATCATAATACTTGACACTTTTTTAAAAGTAATTTGGAGACAGACATTTCAGAATCAGAAGCTGTATAAACTATAAAGTCGAATTCTTTATAGAATCTATACAAATGATTTGAACCTCAGCTACATGTAACCCCAGCTTACACGTTTTGCACATGTACAATTTGTTCTCCCTTGGACTTTTACAAATTATCACTTGGCACCATGTCTTCCCATAAATAGTTCACCACTTCTGCCTTCGCTCCGAGAGAAGACTATACTGTCGAGCGTCAAGTTATGATAAAAATACAGTTGAGATACAGGAGAACCAGAAGCGTGATGCATCCTTAGACCATTTACCAAATTTGCTTTGCAACCGTAGGTGTAGAAGTAGCAAAATCGCTTGGTGTAGAAGGAGCCAACAAATTGTGCAAGGTCCTCAATTCTTACAACTGCATAGCTGGATAAGGAAAGGAAGAGGTAAAGACAGAAGGACGATTTGGGATGCTAACCCATCCTATTTATAGTCGATCATTTGAGAATTCAGATTTTCCCCAAGTGAGAGGATATTCATAGCTTAAACCTCCCCATGATTTAAGCTATGAATAACTAATTAATTCATTTTTTGGTGAAATTTCTTTCTACTAGTTATATATCCTTACTGTTGTAATAAAAATCTTTTCTAGATCAAACGTTGAAGCTATAAATGGAAGCCTGCGTGACCACCTCATCCAAAACGCACACACTTTAATATGATACAAAATAGGTAGAGGTTCTGAGTTCTTGCTATATAGTATATCGTATAAACAAATAGTACCACGTACTTGCTTTATGGAAAAAGAATCAGATTGATACGCGAGGGAACATTAAGGACATAAATAAATAGATAAATGATAAATAAATTTATGTTTTGATACCATGTCATGTTATGTGAAAGAATCAATTAATGGAATGAAGGAAATATACAACTCGAAAAGAATTAAAAAATCAACTACATCTTAGCTTCTCCTAATCCTACGTACTAGAACAACAATGGAGGGGACTTAAAAAAAACATCGCAAAATTGGAGATGAAACGGGTGCCGTCGGCCATAGCTTCAAATCAACATCTACATCAGGGGTTAAGTTCAAGTCCAAGCCACAGAAAACTCTCTTGCTGCTATTTGACTTCTTCAACACCGGTATTATCTTCTTTTCGACGACCGAAACAATTGTCTTTCCGGCTGCCGTCGACGTTTTATTAATTTCATCACGATGACGCCTCATATGTCCACCTAAGGCTTGACCCAAAGAGAACTCCATACCACAGATAGAACATTCATGCATTTTATTCTTTTTGGATTGCACAAGAAAATCTCCGGCGCCAGTAAGTAATCTTGGCCGTTTATGACTTGCACGGTGGCCACCAAGAGCTTGGAAAGATGGAAAGCGTTTATTGCAAGTCTTGCATTCGAAACCATTGTGATAATCTCGATCTATTGAAGTCGTGGTGTTGTTGTTGTTGTTTAAACGAGACAATAGCATTAAGGCGCAGTTAGCCATGGCTTCTGCTTCCACTTGCAAATCCGCTTCTCTGCTTCTTTTCATGGCATTCATAATAATACTGATGGAGAAAAGAATGAATACACGAAGATATTTTGTGTTTTTGTTTTTTTGGTATACCAAGTTTTGAGACTTTGAGAGAAATGTGAAAACTTGAATAGACTTTAGAAGTAAGAGATATGATACACTTGGGTTGTTTTGCTTCACCTATATATAGGTTTGAGCACAAGTTTGCATGTTTCTGAAAACGTGATAAAGTAGTTTAATTTGTAGTACTAAGTAAATAGGACAATTTAACAATGTTGTTTGACTTTTCTTGATGGTTAAGTAATTAGTCAAAAGAAAAAGAGTTAGTCAAAGAAATACAGTTAGTTTACAAGTGGAAAATGTGGTGATCATTTCAAGTCAACAGTTGGGTATTGCTGACACGTGTCAATAGAATATTTCAGGTCATCTTATGAGAGCGTATATGTTGGATTCGTGGAGGTTTCTACAACACTTCCACCAGCTTTCACCAAGTTGACACTTGCTCGAAAAGGACAACGTTGTTTTTTAAGGGTTAAAAGAGAAAATACGGCGTTTTCCATCTCATAATTAATTACCCTTCGGTTCACCACTAAACTAAAAATATATTTTTACTTTTATTTGTCAACTGAATTTTTTTTTGTTTTATCCTTATTCTTAATTACTCATTTTTTACGTTATATTTAATTTTTTTTAAATACTATTATTGTTATAGGTATTATAATAGAAAGATATATTTCATTTATTATTTTTTTTTAAAAGTACAAAATCTATTGTAGATAAGTAAAAGCGGACTGAGTTGTAATAGTACTTTCTTGGTTGGTGTCTTGGTGATGTACGCAGTGACCAACATGCTTTGCTATTTCAGGACTTTTTATATATGGAACTGCCAAAGGCAGGATGATTATTCTTATTTTTTATAATTAAGATTAAATATATTACTTCAATACTTAAAGTTTGTTACTCCTCCTGTTTTAGTTCAAAAGGCGTAGTTTAATTGGATAAGAAATTTAATAAACACACGAAGTTAATAGGCAATTTCTAGATTATGAACTCTAGAATTCAGAGGAAGAAGATGAAGAATGTCTAGAAGAAGACTAGAGAGAAGTTCGAGAGAGAATGAGTGGAGAAGATAATAAAATCATATATTTTCATTTTTTTTAAGCAATCCACTAGGCATAGCCTAGGGTTAGTTTTTATTAATATATAAAAGGAGAAACAAAGTGTCATGAAATCTTAAAAAGAGCACGAAATAAATTTTGTAAACTTCATAAGACCTATTATCAAAGTTGAGTAATGTACTCAAAGTTGATATCACACAAAGTCTAATAAAATTTGTATAACTAAAAGGCAGCCCATACAATTCATGCATTAGTATACGTCTTTCTCCTTCGCATTTGCTTCTATCCAGTTGCAATTTATGTCTTGCTGTTTGCATACATAACTCTTTTCTATGTGGCTTATCGATCGCAATGTCCAGTCCATTCCTCTGTTTGTGCTGCTGTATTATTCATGCATCCGATCTATTCTTCCAGCTTAAGATTGTTGAAATTCATTAGCCACGCTTTATCTGCATTCAACATGTAATGTCGACCTAGTGGTGCCTCCTAGGAAACTGCACGCGTACGCTGACTCTTCTGTCGCTATTGCTTAATGAGAGCAGTGTATTCCCACGCGTATACTCTTTTCGTTCGATCCCTTTGCTGTTGTTGCGCCGAAGATGAGAGCACTGACCATTGTTTAATCACTAGCCATTATTTAATTACTACCTTTGTCGAACACAGAGCTGGAGCATCCTTGTGCTCGCACATGCTGTAATCCAGCATTTCTCGAATTGTGCAAATGTAGTGCATGCTCAAATGTCAAAGCATTCATGTCCAGCATGCATTACATTTCCAGCGTGCATTTCCATGTGAAACCAGGCGTGCCTCCCTGTTGGAATTTAAAATATACTCTCAAAATAGCATGCCCCAACTGCTTTGGTTGTGACAGCTGCCACCATCCATGCGTGCATCAAGATTCTTTGAACAGGTAACTGCACGCGTGCGCTGATTCTTCCGTCCCTACAGTCCTTTTGATTCCTTGCATTCTCGATTGCGCTGCCCAGACCAGTTATATAATCCATAGAGACAGGCTTTTATTGTAGAATCCAAAATCACGTGGCCTCCACTTATAGCTGAAGCATACGAATTGTATCCCAAAGTACCACCACAGATTTCCATGTGTATTACATTTTCCCATGTAATACTTTTGTTCGACACCATGTTTTGTCTTCCACGCTTTCCACATTAACCATGTGCGCACATGAAAGGGTTTCTCGAAATCACTACAGCCCACAATGCTTAGTTCGATTTATTAAAATTAGCCGGATGTTTGCAGCGTCCATAATGTGAGTTTACAGCTTTTGTCGTAAAGCTGATTTGTATTTTGTTTCCAAAACGCATGCTTAATTCTTTTTCCATTCCCTTGACCAGATCCTGTCGAGTGCCATTCATGTTCCAGCAATAAACAATTAAAGAACATGATTTCCTACAAATTCTCTAGCGTGTTGGTGCAAAATTCAAACGATTTGGCATCTGTTACTGTCCAGAACTTCACGTGCCCATCTTGTTTTCCCATGTTATTTCAATACTTCCCTTTGATGTGGATGACAACCATGAAATGAACATTGTAAAAGTGCCAAAGCCCACCTTTAATGTCCTCCCAGTGGATTGAATGCAATGCATTAATACCACCACTTAAGATTCAACTATAAGATTAGGCTTTAGCTTCGATGAAATACCTGCAAAAAAGTGAAAAACGTTAGCGAAAAAATTGCTATCCAAACTCTCCTCAAGAATGATTCGAGTCCGATAACAAAAAGAATCCTCTTTTCCTCCTAATTCCTTGCAACCTTCACTCTTATGTAAGGACATTGCATCTTATCTTCGTTAATAATCCTCCTTCCTTTTGAGTCCATATCCCAGAAACCATGGCATTCAGTATTTCCTTCATCTAGAGCATAATTGGCAAGGTGGTCTGCTAATGTATTTCCTTCTCTGAATATGTGTGTGACCTTGATGATACTTTGTTCCTTCAATCTTAAAATCTCCTCTACATGTTCAGTAATATACCAAGGAGGCTTCCATGATTTTTCTATAATGTTCTTTAATAGCATAGAATCTGTCTGCAGCCATATCTGGAAATAATTAAGATTTTTGCACATCTTCAATGCCTCCACAATAGCTACCGCTTCTGATTCGTTGTTAGTTCCTTTAGAAATCTCCCTTCCTTCTGCATATATCAAATCACCTACCTCATCTCTTATGCAGAAACCAATTGAACTCCTCCCTGGGTTCCCTCTACATGCTCCATCCGTATTCACTTTGATCCATCCTCTTGAAGGAAATTCCTATAAAACTTTATCATATTTCAGTCGAGGTGTGTATTTCTCCATCATTGTCAGTAAGTCCAGCCACTTCTGAGGCACACGTAATCCAGGCTTTTTCAGTTGGACAAGTGCTTGCACAATAAACGACACCTGGTAAATAACTCTGCTCACTGACACTGCTTCTCCATATTTCAAACTGTTTCTTCTCTTCCAAAGTTCCCATACAATGCATGCAGGTAAAGCTTGTGATACTGACTTCAATATAGGTACAACTGGTGTTGTCCAACACTTTGTAATTGCTTGATGTAATGACAACCCATCTAATGCAATTCCTGCTCTCCTCAGGAAGTAAGTCTAAACACTTCTAGCTGCATTGAATGTGAAGAACAGATGTAGTAATGACTCCTCCTTAGGATCAGCACAACACCAACATTTAGATGGCATTGAGTATCCTAGTTTACGCAAGAAATCATCAAGTGGCAGTTTGGCTTTCCACACCTTCCACAGGAAGAAAGATATCTTGAAAGGTAAACCTTTTACCCATATCATCTTGTAAGCTAATCTTGGGTTGGCTCTTCTTCGCACGTAATCCCATGCAGACTTTACTGTAAAATGTCCCCTTGTTTCAAGCATCCAGAAAGGAGTATCTAACTGTGAACTTTCAGTTGGTGGTCTAATATTCTGCACAATGTGGTGTGCCAAATCTTCAGGTAGGCTCTCAAACATTTTATCCACATTCCACATACCATTTTCAACCATATCATTGACATTATGAATATCCTCATCGATACCAAACTCTGCAGGTACTTGAAAATATAAGGCTCCTATCTCAGTCCAATTGTCGAACCAGAATAGAGCTGATCCCATTCTCAGTTTCCAGTAGATTTGATGCTCAATCAAGTCCCTACATTTTAGCATTTTTCTCCACGCGTGGGATCCACCCTTCCAAGGTACAATTACTGCATTTAGTTTCTTGCAGTACTTTTGACTAATAAATGCACTCCACAAACTGGGCTTTGTCCTGAAATTCCACTATAATTTGCAGAATAGTGCCTTGGATACATCATGTAGGGACCTAAAACCTATGCCTCCCTCCTTATAAGGCATACAAAGGTTAGTCCAAGACGCCCAATGTCTAGTGCTGCCTCCCACATTGCTGCTCCAGAAAAACTTGGCAAAAACGCTATGTAATTTGTTGATCACATAACTTGGTGGATTAACTGCTGACAACATATGAATTGGGATACTCTGCAGGACATTTGCGATCAAAACCGCTCTGCCTCCTACAGATAGGAGTTTGCCTTTCCATGACTGCAATTTGTCCATAACCCTGGTGATTAATCCCTGGTAATAGTCTCCCCTTCTTCTTGCATAAAAAATAGGACATCCGAGATAGGTCATAGGGAAACCTTGTCTTCTTATGCCTGTAATCCTTTCCACCTTGTTAATCACCTCATTATCCGTTAAATGATGCAGGTATATGGCTGATTTGGCTTTGTTCACCAGTTGACCAGATGATGATTCATAAGCTTGCAAAACCTCCATGACAAGTCTCAATGAAGTTTCATCAGATGAGCAGAAAATGATCATATCATCAGCGTATGATAGATGATTTATTTTTGGGCTCCATTTTGGCATTCCAAATCCACAGAAATACAGGTTAGTGTGTAGTGAATTCAATCCCCGAGAAAGTGCTTTTGCTGCTAGAATGAATAGAGTTGGTGACAAAGGGTCACCCTATTTAACTCCCCTCGATGATTTAAAGAATCCATTAGGCTGACCATTTATAAGAATAGAGTACCAATTGTTCCCAATCAAATCAAAGATCAAGCCAATAAAAGCTTCAAGAAATCCCATTTTCCATAGTATTTTGGTCAGGAATAGCCATGAAAGCCTATCGTAAGCTTTTGTCATATCAAGCTTAATCACAACGTTTGGACCTGCTTTTGTTCTCAACCTGATACCCTTAATGATTTCTTGAGTTAGCAGCACATTCTCAACTATGCTTCTGCCCTTTACAAAACCTGCATGTTCCTCTGAGATTATGCTTCTGCTTCTGTCATATTGAATGAAGCAACCGTGTAATTACAATATATATAGTTAGGTAATTAACTGCTAATCTGACTCAACTAATTGACCTCTTAACTAATTAATGGACATCTAACTACCGGTAATTAAGAAGACTAAAAAGACTAAAATGCTCTTACACTTTAACACTTATGTTACCCCTTTATCAACACTCCCCCTCAAGCTAGGAGGTGAGAAAATATTTAGAACTCCTAGCTTGGACATTAGGTGTTCATATTGAACTCTGGAGAGACCTCTAGTAAGAATGTCTGCAGGCTGATCTTTGCTAGGAATGTACTTTGTTACTATCAACCCTTGTATTATTCTTTCTCTTATAAAGTGACAATCTATTCCGATATGCTTGGTTCTCTCATGGTATACAGGATTAGTTGCAATCTGATGAATAGCAGCTTTACTATCACTGTATACCTCAATAGGCAAGGTTACTTCAATGCCAATTTCTTTCATGAGACCTTGTAGCCAAATGAGTTCAGCTACTGTGGCTGCAATGCTTATGTATTCAGGCTCTACAGAACTCCTAGATACTATTGTTTGTTTCTTTGATTTCCAGGCTACTAATGAGTCTCCTATCTTGATTAAGTGCCCTGTTACTGATTTTTTAGTAATTGGACATGTTGCCCAGTCTGCATCACAATAGGCAGTATTGTTGTTGTTGTTTGAACTAGATAATAGAATCCCTCTTCCAGGTTGGTTCTTGATATATTTGACAATCCTCATTGTTGCTTCCATATGTGATTTTTTAGACTATTGTAAGAACTGACTAAGTGTTTGAACACTGAAGGAAATACCGGGCCTGGTCATTGTTAAATAAAGCAGTCTACCTATCAATCTCTGATATGAGTTAATTTCAGCAGGAGGATCATCTGTTAACTGATTTTTACAGTGATTATCATATTTTCTGGTTGTCAGTTTAGCATTATTGTCTAGTAGAGTAGCAATGGGTCTAGCAGCACTCAATCCAAGTTTTGATATAAGCTCTAGAGTATATTTCCTTTGATGCATTAGTATCCCTTGTTTAGATCTTGCAAACTCAATATCTAAGAAATACTTTAGCTCACCCAGGTCCTTCCTTTTAAACACTTGATGCAAGCTGTTTTTTGTTTCTTCAATCAATTTCAAACTATCACCTGTTATCAGCATATCATCAACATATACCAAAACCATAGTAGTACCCTTAGAAGTCTTCTTAATAAATAAAGAGTGATCAAACTGACTTTGTTTAAAGCCAAATTTTATTAGAGCTTCAGTTAACTTTGCATTCTATTGTCTTGGAGCTTGTTTTAAACCATACAAAGATTTGATGGGCCTGCATACTTTCTCTCCCTGGCTCTTAAATCCTTATGGAAGCTCTATGTAGATTTCATCATATAAATCTCCTTGAAGAAATGTATTATACACATCCATCTGGTGTATATGCCATTTTTCTTTTGCTGCAATTGCAAGAACTATTCTAACAGTCTTCATTTTAATTATTGGAGAAACGATTTCTTGATAATCAATTCCCTCTTTTGACTGTATCCCTTTGCTACTAATCTAGCTTTAAACCTTTCAATTTCACCTGAAGCCTTATACTTCACTTTATAAATCCACTAACACCCTATTGATGTTTTTCCTTCAGGTAAGGAAACTATGTCCCATGTATGATTATTCTGTAATGCATCAATTTTTGTTTTCATTGCTTCTATCCATCTTGGATCTTTTATTGCTTCTGCATAAGTTGTAGGCTCACTAACACTTGAGGAGGTATCAATAAAAGTTCTATATGATGAAGACAGGCCTTCATAACTGATGTAGTTTGATATAAGATATGGAACTTCTTGATGAACATTGAGTGACATAAAGTCACTTAACCATATAGGTGGTCTTTTTCCCCTATCATTTCTTCTATGTCCAGTCTGAACTACTGGATTTATGTTATGCATAAATCATGTAGTTGATATTTCAAGTCTCTCAGAGTCTCTATTTTGAGGTTCTTGATATAAACTATCCATGACTTGATTCTCACTAGAATTATCTTGTATAGGTTCATGAATATGACCAAGTTCTATTTCATATTTGGAGTTTGAACTACTGTCTGATTATGTACCTGTATATAATCAGGTATTGAAAATTAAAGATCTTGCAACTGAGAATTTGAAGTTGAGAATATAGGAGCTGAACAATATTCTTTCCTTTTGAAAGGGGAGACATCTTCTCTGAAGACTACATCTCTATTAACAAAGAATACCCTATCATGTAAGTCATACAATAGATATCCTTTTGAGTCTCTGCATATCCCATGTGAACTGCAGTTTTGATTCTTTAGGATAGTTTGTCATGTTGATAAACTATCTTTGCATAACATAGACACCCTAACACCCTTAAGTGAGTATATGAAGGTGACTTCTGATATAGTTTTTCATAGGGAGTCTTATTGTTGATGACAACACTTGGAAGTCTGTTTATGAGGTAAACAACAGCAGTTACACAATGATCCCAAAATCTTATAGGTATTTCAGCTTGGCATCTAATTGTCTTGGTGACCTCTAAAATGTGCATGTGCTTCTTTTCAACAACTCCACTTTGTTGAGGAGTGTAAGCACATGAAGTTTGATGAACAATCTCAAACTTCTTAAACATTTCATTGCATACTAAGTTTATAAACTCAATACCATTATCAGTTCTAACAATTCTAACAATTTTGTCAAATTGAATTTTAATTAGGACCACAAACTGTTGTAACAAAACACACACTTTTGACTTTTGTTTAAGCAAAAACACCCAAGTCATTCTTGAAAAATCATCCACTATAGTTATGAAGTATTTATTACTATTATATGTAGGAGTCCTGTATGGTCCCTATAGATCCATATGTACTAGATCAAACTTGCTTACAGATTTAATGCTACTGATAGGAAATGGTAATCTTGACTGTTTAGCACAAGGACAAACTACACATTGCTTTACTGTATCGACTATAAGATCAGTTTTACTATGAAGTAACTTTTTGAGAAATGTGGATGAAGCATGACCAAACCTCTTGTGCCAAAGATCCCTTTCCTTTGTTGTAGTTGAATTACTCTGGTCACTTTCCTTTATTCCAGCTGTTACTGCTAAAGATGTTCCAACCACTTGTCTTTCTAGTATATAGAGTCCATCATCCTCCCTACCAATCGCCCTCACCTTCCCACTGAAGAGTTCCAGAAATACATAGAAATCAGGGAATAAGGCTGTTTTTGTCAGTTTAGATACTGATAATAAATTGAATTTAAATGATAGAACATAAAACACATTAGTAATTGTGTTTCCTTATGATATGGCGCTAGCACCAGTGTGTGTCACATAGGAAATATCTCCATTTGGCATGAATATTTTCTTTGGTTTTTTCAGACTGAATTACAATAGACTCATTTAACATATTCAAATTAGCCACCATATGGTTTGTGGCTCCTGTATCTATTATCCACTCTTGGAGACTATTGGAAACCATCAGGGCATAAATAATACATGTTGTGTTGGCTGCAGGAGTTGTAATTGTGCTTGAAGACTGACTGGTTCCAGACTTGTTAAGTAGTTGAAGTATTCAATCATATTACTCTCTTGAGATTGTGCATCCTGTCATCTGATTCAATTGGTTGAAATTGAGTCCATTCATAGTCCTTTTATCCTTATATCCTTGATTTATATTCATATTAACACTTTGTAAAGAACTCTTTACATCATTACAACCATTATATGTCTGTTGCACCATATTGTCAGTCATGACATTGTAGGCAACATTGGTTCCTGCCCCCCTTTTTTTTTGGTCTATAATTAGGTGGATAGCCCACAATCATGTAGCAATTTTCTTTGCTATATCCTTTGAGTTTACAAAAGTCACACTGAATATTGTAGTTTTTCTTGAATCTTTGATTTCCTGTGGATCTTGAGTACATCACTGCATCAAAACTTCCTGACATCATTGCAGGATTGACACCTAAAATTCATGTGGCATTTGTTATTGACTTCTGACCTTCATCACTAATTATCATAGCATAAGCTTGATTAACCGTAGGTACTGGACTCCTAATTAGAATCTGACTTCTAGCCTGGACATATGAATCATTAAGTCCCATTAAAAACAGATACAACTTAAGTTTTTGAAGATATACCACAAACTACTTAGATTTAGGGCAATCACAACCTGGTGCAGGCACCAAGTCTTCAAACTCTTCCCACATATCCATAAGTTTCGAGAAGTATACTGAAATAGATGCAGTACCTTGAGACAATATTGCAATTTCTTTATGCATATTAAAAGACCTTGAATCATCTACCTTGTTAAACCTCTCAGATAAATCTTCCCAAACTACTTGGGCACAAGATGCATACATAATCCATCATAGAAGATTTTTAGACACAGAGTTCATAATCCACGAGAGTACAATTGCATTTACTCTCTCCTAGTGATTCCATAGAATTTTTGGAAATGTTTCTTTCTTACATGAGCCATCAATTAGTCCTAACCTATTTCTTCCTAGTAAAGCAACACACAAAGATAGATCCCAGATTGAGTAGTTTTCAATACCTGTGAGTTGAAATGGGATGATTTGAATATCGCTCACATCGGCTGGAAACATGAACAGAGGATCATTATAGTCGATTCCAATTGGTTAATTTTCAGTTCCAATAGTTGAATTTTCAACTCCAGAGTTCAATTGATCCCTTGCATGTTGTTGAGATCCAGATCCACGACCTAAACCTTGTTCGTTTTCCATTGACAAGAATTCACAAGATTTTCGGATTGTTTTTCCTGTAAATGAGAAAGATCGATAACACAAGCTAGAATTTCACGCTCTACTGCTCTGATACTATGAAGTTAATAGGCAATTTCTAGATTATGAACTCTAGAATTCAGAGGAAGAAGATGAAAATGTCTAGAAGAAGACTAGAGAGAAGTTAGAGAGAGAATGAGTGGAGGAGATAATGAAATCATATATTTTTCATATTGAATAAAGCAACCATGTAATTACAATATATATAGTTAAGTAATTAACTGATAATCTGACTTAACTAATTGACCTCTTAACTAACTAATGGACATCTAACTACCGGTAATTAGGAAGACTGAAAAGACTAAAATGCCCTTACACTTTAACACTTATGTTACCCCTTTCTCAACAATACACAAATATTTTTAAAATTTGTGGTCTACAATAATCATAGATATTTGTGTAGCTATAAATAATTTTATTAATGGTAAATTAGAAGTGTAAAGTTAAATTAGTTTTTATATAAAAGGATATCATACTTTTTGGGACATATTAAAAAGGAAAGTATGTTATATATATTAGGATAGAGGGAGTTATATATATAATCTAAGCTCCATATATACACACTAACAATGTTAAAAATATTTATGCATGCAATCAAATTGCTTCCAAGATGATTAATATGAGTTACATGTCTCTACATAACATATATAGATTGGAACCTATTATATATGACCTAAATCCATTATTTAGGGGATGATTCAATCAAAATATATTTTTTTTAAAAATACTCGATGGTATAACTGACAATGCTTGAAAATGTACAAACAAATAAATCTATGCATGGTATTTACTTCTGCATTTTTCAGAATCGGGATAGTGCTTGGTTTTACAAGTAGATTATCGCTTCATTATTTTCATCAATTTATTGGTTTTATATCAAATTTTTCGAAAATCAAAAGAAAAAACTAAAGGAGAAAAAAGAAAGCTATGGCTTTTTATTATGTACAATATATACTACACTTAATTATGCTTAGTTATTCAAAAATATATGTCATAATCAGTACTAATTGAGGGTCGTTTTCGACCTTTTAAGATTCCACCAATTATTATTATTATTATCTCATTCGGCCTATTACTTTAAGGTAGAGAGGGGATTTTATTATCCAATTCAAAAGGTGAAGAGGTATTGTTTTTTCGAACCTAAAAATAAAAATAAAAAAATAGATAGAAGTTAAAATGGAAGTTAGACGAGTCCGAAACCAAAATAATGAATTTTTGGACTCAAAATACCTTTATACGGCTAAAAAAAAGTTACCTTTCTAACTAAAACGCAGTATTATATTGCGTTTTAGTTTAACGGAATTGTAGCCGTTAAAGGAAAACGCAGTATAATACTGCATTTTAGTAAAGCGCAGTATTATACAGCATTTTCCTATTAAATTATAAACTCTCCTTCTTCCCCGCGACAAAATCAGAAGGTTTCATTAAAAAAAAAACCTTTCCAGCGGTCCCCCCTCCCCAAATTTAAAAAAAAAAATCTAGTGGACCCCACCCGTCACACAAAAAGTGAAGATTGTAGGTTCCGCATACAACCCAAGCCTTCGATTGTTGTGGTTTCCTTGTTTCGGGTTCAAAATTTTAAATTTCAAACATTTCTAAAAACATAAATCGAGGTATTCCGATTTAGTTTATGTCGAAACTCGTATAATAATTCATATTTGTTTCTTTGAATGTGTTTCCACGTTGTTTTGTGTTTTATTTGCGATTAAATTTGTATGTTATTTTTATCCAGATTAAATTATTAGTGTTTAAAAGAAATAGTTAAAAGTTGAGAAATAATTTTTATTGTTAATAAAAATGTTCATAAATTTCTTTTATTGTTTTATATATAATTTCGTGAATGTTATGTTCATATGTTTGTTGTTTTTATTTAGTTTAGATTATTTATTTGCTTAAAGAATAGTGCCATTTTAGCGTAGTAAAATATAAAGCCTTATAGCGTAGTAAAATATAGAGCCTTTTAACGTAGTAAAATATAGAGCCTTTTAGTGTAGAGTCTCTGTAGTTTAAATATCTACTACTACAAACTCTATCCAATTACATTTTACAAAAATTAATTATTTAATTTATAAAACAAACACACAGAACTAACAAATTAATATATGTTGTCAAATTAAATATCGAGCAGAACTCATAGATATATACCCTATCCAATTAAAAATTAATTATTTAATTTATAAAACTAACAAAATTGTAAAATTATTAAAATTGACAAACATAAAAATTTAGGATAGCTTGGTGCTACTGGGCCTCAAATATCGAGCATGGACCCCATATATATTTACTATGTCCAATTAAATAATTAAATATTTAATTTATAAAACTAACAAAATTCTAAAAATATTGAAATTGACACACATAAGAATTCGGGATAGCCTGGTGCTACTGGGCCTCAAATATTGAGCCTAGAACCCATAGATATATACTCTGTCCAGTTAAATAATTAAATATTAATTATTATAAAACTAATTTTTTTTAAAAATATCGAAATTGACACACATAAGAATTCAGGATAGCTTGGTGCTACTAGGCCTCAAATATCAAGCCTGGAACCCATAAATATATACTCTGTCCAGTTAAGTAATTAAATATTAATTATTATAACACTAACAAAATTTTAAAAATATTAAAATTGACACACATAAGAATTCAGAATAGCTTGGTGCTACTGGGCCTCAAATATCGAGCCTGGAACTCATAGATATATACTCTGTCTAGTTAAATAATTAAATACTAATTATTATAACATAACAAAATTTTAAAAATATTGAAATTGACACACATAAGATTTCAGAATAGCTTGGTGCTACAAGGCCTTAAATATCGAGCCTGGAACCCATAGATATAAACTCTATCTAGTTAAATAATTAAATATTAATTAGTATGATACTAACAAAATTTTAAAAATATTGAAATTGAAACACATAAGAATTCAGGATAGCTTGGTGCTACTGGGCCTCAAATATCGAGCCTGGAACCCATAGATATATGCTGTGTCCAGTTAAATAATTAAATATTAATTATTATAACACAAACAAAATTGTAAAAATATTGAAATTGACAACCATAAGAATTCAGGATAGCGTGGTGCTATTGAGCCTCAAATATCGAGCCCGGAACCCATAGATATATAATGTGTCTAGTTAAATAATTAAATATTAATTATTATAACACAAACACACAACTAATTTTGTTTAATTTACAGTAGACGACATGGACATGCCGCCTGTGCATCCTGGACCAACCTCGGATCAGATATTAGTGTTACAGGGCGATCATAGGTCCACCTACCTATGGGAGGGACAACTAGTGGATCAGACTCTCTGCGCCAGGAGACCGGACGACGTGTGGGACTTTTTGAGGGATAGAGCTTTCCATTCCCGCGTAGTCCAGCGCCTCCGTAAAATGGGCTTCTATAGGATTTTTGAGATTGGGCGGCTGCAACTCGAGTGGTCTCTGATCACGGCGTTGATAGAGCGGTGACGACCGCAGACACACACTTTCACTTGCCCATTGGCAAGGCCACCATCACGCTTCAGGATGTTCAGGTTTTATATGGGCTGCCTGCTGATGGACTGGCCGTTGCATTGCCTCAGTATATGAGATCTATGACGCATGCCTAGTATTTGGACTTGCTGCAGCAGTTCACTGGTTTCAGGCCACAGGGTGAGGATGCAGCTAGAGGGGGCAGTCGCATTGCTGTGACAGCTATCAGACAACATTTGGAGGTATTGCACCCCGATATCACCGGCGAGACAGATGATCTCCATATTCACCGGTATACGAGGTTGGTGTTGCTCCTTCTTTTTGGGGGTGTCTTGTTCCCTAACACTTCGAAAAATCTAGTGAGTATGAAATATCTACCTCATCTTCAGCAGCTAGATGAGTTACCCCAGTACAGCTGGGGTGCTGCTGTTCTTGCTTACATGTATAGGAGTATGTGTCGGGCTAGTATGGGCACCCAGAGCGACATATGTGGTTTTCTGCCGCTTCTACAGGTGACAACATATTCGAATACTCTGTTCATTACTTCCAATTCTATATAGTCAAAATGACTCTTAAATTTTACGTCGACCTTGTATGTTAGGTTTGGGCTTGGGAGTAGTTCATGCCGTTGTAGCCACCTCTACCACCATTACCTCCGGATGTAGCACCTCCGTTACTCCCTCTAGCTAGGAGGTGCGTTCTCCGGTGTGGGAACTACCGAGGCATTGATGCTCATCATAATCTCCCCCTTGTCAGGGATGTGTTTGATATGTTGGAGGCCGCACAGGTAAATATGTACCTAAACTTACTAGTTATAAAGTCACTTGTGTTGCGCATACTCACTTTTATGTTATTATTTGATAGTTCATCTGGACGTCATACAACGACGAGTTGATAGCTAGCTTGCCTGATTATTGCTCGGTCGACCGACAGCTTTGGAGCACTTTCGTCCCGCTGATGTACCTCAATGTTGTGGAGCATCATGCCACAGAGAGGGTACTTCGCCAGTTTGACCGTCCATAGACTATACCGAGGGAGCCTGCATAGGTAGCTACATATTATTAGAGGGATGATCGTTCGAGGGTGGACGACGCATTTGTAGCATGGCTAGAGGCGCAGGTCCATATTTGGGAGTAGCGAGAGGACCTGATTCTGCCACCACCTTCACAGATCAAGGCGGCGACTATTGAGATGTATACGTCATGGTACCGCCATCACACCCGACTGATGATCGGGAACCCCGTTCATCAAGCTGGCGGTCGGTTCAGACCATACGCCGGGAGGCACGAGGCATTGGTATGTTTTTGTTGGAACCAATACTTATTACTGTGATATATCATTATGTAATTAATATTTTAAATGTTGTGCAGGCTATTGGTCATCATATGGTTTACCGGTTGGGATAGGAGATGCAACAACATCGATAATCCTACAATCGTTGAGTATGGCTGACGGGTGGTAGAGTTGGCTCTCCGGACACTACAGCGAGCCAGAGAGGACGAAAGGTTAGATCACGCGGCTGAGTATGTGGCGCCATAGCAGCACCATCAGGGTAGGCCTATCCCATGAGCAGGGGTCGGGCACAAGCCAGGGCTTCCCCACGAGGCAGGGCTGTCCCACGAGGCAGGGGTGCCCCACGGGGTCATGGAGGACGGCGAGGAGGTGGTCCCCAGCAAGGGGGCGTTAAGAAACCTGTTGATCTACCTATTGAGGCACCTGATGAGGATCTTGGAGATAGGTTATTTCCCTCAGCTAGACGAGCCTTCCAGTAGCATGTCGTTGTACAACCTTCAGCTGGATCTGCCAGCATCGCAGGTAACCCCATCAGATCCATTGTTGATCACGGGTACATTCGACGGAGATGTAGAGCAGTTATTTTCAAGCCATCTACCACACCTGAGGATCGGCCGACCCGAGACGTGGATGGCGGGCACAGGTTGAGTTTTGGATCATCCCCGTCGGTTGATGCGGATCTAACACAGGCACAAGTATGTTTGTATTACTGTTAACTTTTAATTTGTTTTCTTTTCCTTAATGATTTGCCATAAATTAATTTTTAATTTTCTTATTAAGGTTTCGTCCTAGCCCATCATGGAGCCCACTGTATGCGATGATGAGGACACCACGGATGCTTATACTCAGGAGTCCGATGAGACCATGGTGAGAATATGTTCTTGACTTAACATATACATTACTAATATACATTTTCATATTCTAAGCTTAGTAATTGTTTTGTAGGTTGCTGACGGACTGACAACCCCTTCTAGCGATCCTGCCAGCTGTATTGGCGATCATGCTGCTGCGCATCCTCACATAAAGAGGTGACTTGATGAGGATGATCATGATAGTGTACCCAGGCGACAGGGGATGCGCCTCAGGCTAGCGGCTGCATTGAAGCACACAGGTTGTGGGACTCATTGATTTCTTTTTGTTTGTATTTTGTGTAAATACTACATTATGTAAATAATGACAAGAATTGTATTTTAACACAATTTGAACAACAATTTTATTTTAACAGTACAACACAAACATAGCAAACCTAACATAACATAAATTCAGTACAACTAATGAAAACACATGATGAGTGAAACATAAAGATACACTACTATGCTCAGCACATACATGTCATTGTTTAGTCACGACCGCCTAGTATTCTCTGCTCCAACCACTTGAGTTGGTCTTCCAGGTATTTTTCTTCTTCCACCTCCTTGAGTTTCGCCTTCAACTCGCAACTTCTTGTTTGGATTGCCGCTCTCTTTCCCACTGCTTTAAACACAAACTATGAAGAGAATACAACTTGTCTTTGCAGTATTCCTGCTCACAGGGTTCATCAATCCATACCTCAAAATTACAAACAGGTTCGTCGGGTTGCCTATAAATCTTGTTCATACCCAGTAGCAGCGTCCGACGTCTTCCCAACAATCGTGCATCATGCATCTTTTGCTGCACTTGCACCTTGGGACATAAAGGGGTTGTTGAGACATTTGTTAAAGCGTAAAGAGAAACCATGGTTTTATGGAAATATTTGCTATTGGTTATTGTTAAGCGCGGAAAATAACTAGAATGCGCCCCTTATTTATAGGCAAGATTTCACACAAAACGTAGTATTATACCGTGTTATACATATTAAATTTTTCTAAAACGAAACAGCTTTTGCGCAGTCGGTTCAGATTTTTTCAGACCGACAAGACAACACGCAAAACATAGTATTGTACACGCTATACATATTAAATTTTTCTGAGACGAAATAGCTTTTGCGCAGTCGGTTCAGCTTTTTTTAGACCGACAAGACAATACACAAAATGTAGTATTGTACCGCGCTATACATATTAAATTTTTCTAAGATGAAACAGCTTTTGCGCAGTTGGTTTAGCTTTTTTCAGACCGACAAGACAACACACAAAACGTAGTATTGTACCGCCCTATATATATTAAATTTTCCTATTGATTATTATCCTTTATTTTCTTGTACGTTGCTTTAGTTATTTTCTTCGATTCTCTTTTTAAGACAACGACCATTTTAATTAGCAAATTTTCAAGAAGGATAATAAAGGATGTCTTGATTTTATAGGTTTTTTTAAAATTTTCATAAATGTTGCTTTAGTTATGGTTGTTGTGCTTTTATCTCTTCGAATATTATGTTATGAAATTTCAATCTTCAGGTTGGTCTTCTTTACTAACACCAATAAGTTGAATGTTTGAACTACCATATCATTATCCTAATTCAAAAGGTCATGTTAAAAAATAAGATGTAACAAGATTGTGGAACATAATTTTATTTGATAGATATTGCAACATACACAAGTATAGACACTTATTACAAAAAAACATTACGAAAACAAAGGCTAGGTGTATCCTTGATAGTTGGGTACATTCGACGAACTTGCACCAGGAGCTGGATTACCACCGCCACCCATACCAGCTGAAGGACATTTACGACGGTCGTGTCCTATTTGCGAGCATATGCCACATTTACGCGCATAAACGGTGTCACCAACATCCATTTGGTTCTGTATACGCGTTCTCTTTTGCACTTGCAGCTTGCACAAATAGTCCTTGTTACATACCATTTTAAAATGTTCCAGCGGCCAATAATGCTCAGCACCCAATGGCTGCAACTGCCTACTATATGTGTCTATGTATGCAGCAACACTGTATTGCCAATCAATATAGTTGGTTGCCCCTAAACCAACTTGTTGAAAGCACTTCAAGGCATGTGCGCACGGCATGTGGTAGATGGTCCATTTCCCACATGAACACAACTTGCTGGCTTCATTCACCATCTGTAGATTATTCCCCAAGTGTCCGCGGATAGCGGTGCGAACTTCAAAAACCCCGGTCGTGATCGTACTGCAAAAATGAATGCCAATGTGTTCACCTCCTGTACTTCTCAAATCTTCTGATCGTTATTGGCATAAATTGAGCACCCATGTCCATCAATACCGATGCAGCTCTATGCCTTTCAACAAACCTCTCCGCAATCTAATTGAATGTCATCCGGACCATGACAGTGGCAGGCAATCCATGTGCAGACTTCAACAAGCCGTTGAATGACTCTGACACATTTGTAGTCAGGGCTTCCCATCATTTGCCACCATCAGCATGCAATGTCAACATGTGAAGCTCATGTCCCATCAACCAAGTATAGGCTCGTGGATCTAACTACCGGATCGCTTCCATGCGCCTCGTGAATTTGCACTGCTGGTGCTCAGTTGCAGCTATCTACATTAAATCATGCAAGGCCTTGTCGTGATATTTCTTCTAGAAATTGGCCTTCAGGTGCCTCACACAGTAACGGTAGTATGCATAGGATTCCTGTCATTCAGGAAAATGCCGTACAGAACTTAAAATACCATCATGTCGATCAGATATTAGACAAATACCTGAACGCTATTTGACAACATGCTACTTCAAGTGGTTCAAAAAAAACGTCCACGTCTCTTCGCTTTCATTGGCACAAATGGCAAAAGCTAGTGGAAATATTTGTCCGTTGGCATCTACTGCAACTACAATCAAAAGCTTAATATCATACTTTTCATAGACATGAATACCATCTATGGAAATTACAGGATGACAATGCACAAAATCATTAATTGCTGGTTTAAATGACCAGAACACATAGTTGAAAATATATTCGGGTCTGTCCGGACTCCGCTCACGCCTCCATTCAACAATAGACCTAGGGTTAAATTGTTGTATTGTGGCCATGTACCTGGGCAGAGATGAAAATGACTTATCCCAGTCACCATAAATAATTTCAAAGGCACGTTTGCACCCGAGATATGCCTTTCTTTTGGTTATAGTACACCCATACTCCTGGTGGACGACTGTAATACACTATTTAATCTTGGACCTAACGGACACTTCCAAGTATAGAATCAAGACAAGAGAAATTAAGTCTACATCCATGTTGAAGTGATTCTCATTGAATGTGTCCATTTCACATCTGTGGGTGCTAATATATTTATCCACTTTCCACAACCCTGATTTCTTCTTGCTGGCACGCAACATCCAGTGACAACCCATAAAGTCTCTATGGTATACAGCCTTGTATACCTCCGTAGTTAACTCCCTTACCGTCATTTTACGGCACACTCTTATGCTATAGATTTTTATAACCCTAATTAGGCGAGCTTTATTGGGGAAATACATGCCCTTTTCCAGCACCGCTGGTCTAGACTCATCCCACATTGCTGACCGAAATTTGTCAGCATCCCTTGTGAGGCCATCTACTTCCGTTATACTTGGAAAATTATCAAGGTAGGGAATATTCCGCTCATGAAATGGTACGTGGGACTCGTACACTCTTGGTCTAACGGGAGGTGGAGGAGCATGCTCCCTCATCAGCTCAGGTTCGACAGTCACTTCCTCCTCATCATCACCCTCATCAGGGAAGGGTGCGTCATCTCCAGACTCATCAGCATTATTGTCATAATCACTATCATCTTCCTGACTCTGCGCATCTGCCAAATTATGAGTCAATACGTCGTCTATGAGCAACTGTGTGAGGTCACGAACATGAAGTTGCTCATTTTTACTACACAAAAAGAACAAAATGATAAGCTACTCAACTAGATAAATACTTTACATATATCTATATAACTTTACTTACAAGTCGTACTGTGTTGACGTTCCATGATGGACACTTTCTTGTTAGTGATGACTCCTGGATGGACCGCCGTGGTCCAACACGCCAGAACTACGCATATTCCAACTAGGAGTGGGGTCATAACTTGTAAAATTCATATCTGAATGGTACCCCTTATGGAAAATATGAGTGTTAATATAAATCCAATTCAAACATAAAATAAACATCGCTAAAGCGTAGAAAAATTGAATTTTATCAGTCGTCTTGTGGATTATATAAAATCAAAAAATTATTTTATCGCAGCTCATTTGCCGGTGGTGATAAGTTTAAATCAAGGCACACTCTTTCATCAGGAATCTGTCCGGCAAAAACTGCTCCAGAATAACCACCCGATGACTGGGGGTTATCCCTACTATGCACGCCCTCATTATTGGGAATGTCTTCAACCTTGAGAAACATTTCCAACAATTTTATTACAATAAATTTCCTGTATCATCCGAAATTCGCAAAAAATCTCTAAGAGTTTCATCATCTTCGATGTTAAACTCAGAATAATAAGCAAACCCCTGCGGAGTCACAGAATACGGAAATCTACCGGTTACTTTAAGGTTCACCGAATGTTTCCTCACACTCATTTTTTTACATAACAACGATACCAATTTATCATACTCTATTGTAAGCGGCAATTTAACATGACACTGTGGAGGTGAACTATACCTCACAGAGTTATTCTCCATACAACCTCACCCCCCCCCCCAATATAATGAAACCCTTATTTTTGGCTCTTCAGACATTATAAAAAAATGCTTGATAACAAGAAGAGAAGTATGAACGGAAGTTTGAAGGAAAGTTTTGAATGGATTTTCTAAGTCCTAACGCCTTTAAATAAGGCAAGTCCTAGCTTGGGGTGCAGAATTTATTTTATGTAAAATGCAGTATAATATCACGTTTTATGTATTTGAATTATTGTTATGTCAGTTATCCGCATAACACTTATTGGTGGGCCCAAAAATAAAGTAAAATGCAGTATAATACTGTGCTTTAGTAAAACGCAGTATTATACTGCGTTTTATACAAAAAAAATGAATTATTTATGTCAGTTATCCGCGGAACACTTGGTGGGCCCAAAAATGAAGTAAAACGCAGTATAATACTGCGCTTTCGTAAACGTAGTATTATACTACATTTTCCTTTAACAACTACAAATTCGTTAAACTAAAACGTAGTATAATACTACGTTTTAGTTAGAAAGGTAACTTTTTTTTTTAGCTGTATAAAGATATTTTAAGTCCAAAAATTCATTATTTTGGTTTCGGACTCAAAGTTAGACGCTGCATGCATGTGATCGAGTTGTCAAGCAGTTACCTTAAAAATATGATAAGCAAGTTTCAGTTAGCAGTTGGAGTTAGAATATTCGATTGCAATGTATTAGGTTTTTTCCTCGAATGTGGCGTAGTATTAGTTGATTAGGTGCAGTCATTGTGTATAAATAAAAACTTATGAGAAAGAAGGACTAAAAAAATAATAAAAAGCTTATGTAATCACTTGCTAAGAAGCCAATGAATTAATTAGCTCTTTCTTGGTGAATTTCTTTTATATTATTGTTTAGTTCTCTTTTTCCTAATATTGTTAATTATAGATTTCTGCTCCATCGTAATAATATCTCCTTTAGTTTGGATTAATAGGCACAACTTAGCTAAGATTCAATTGTTATGGTGCATTGTAAGGTATGGGACTAGAGTCCTATATCGGTATTGCAATGTATTGATATGGGGTTTATGTATAGGTCCAAATTTGGTAACCATGGTAACGGATAAACAAGACAAAGGACGGGGTTGACCACGATACAACGATTGAAGGTTGCCCTCATAAAGGCCGACGCTAGAAGCGGGCAGCTGAGATAGGATAGTAACGGTAACTTAAATTCAGAAGAAGGCTTAAAGAATATTCCTTTGGATATTCTTTATGTTGTACTTTTTAGGATTTTTTGGGGAATGTCCCTTCTAAATAGGAAGAGATAGGAAAGAAAAAGGGGATCTACCTTTCTGAACAAAAGAGAACACATTGTAAAGGTTGAAAGAGGAATATACGAAAAGTTGTCTTAATCATTTATTCAAGCACATGTTGTTCAATCTTTATCCATAAATCTCAGGATCCCATATACATTTTGGATCTTTCGTTTCACCACATCACCGTCAGAGTAAAGGAACATCCCAATCATACAATCATCGGGTGAAAGTTCCTTTTCCAGTATAATCTTTGTCAATGCATACATTTATTATACATTTATACTATCATCAATCATAGGAAATTAAATCTACTACTTAATGCTCCTGAACCCTATTCATTACGAAAAGGTACCATTTTACTAGATCTGGAATTTATTAAGTTCAACTAAGATCCGCCCTTCTAACTTATCATTAATTGATTCAGCTTTTATTTGCTCAAATAATGTGGCGCCGTCTGTGGGGAGGTTTTAGTTGAAACTATAGTTCTTTATAGATCAAAAAAAAGAGAAAGACAACCATCTTTTCTTCGTTTGCACAAACTAACGATGGCAGGAAAAGGAGATGCAAGACTGAAAGCAATAACAAGCATCACTACCAACATTCTGAATACCATCAACGAAGATGGTAGAGGAGACGCCGAGAACGTGACACCAAATGCCACGCCCAGGCAAAGTGCCTCACCTCCCCCTCACAAAAGTGTAACAGCTTCATGCGAAAGGGGAGCCTCAACATCCACAGCTGAGTAAGCACCACCAGCAGTGAAAAAATTACTGGAAGAGTGGCTGACAATCAATCTAAACAATATACTCGATAGACCCATTCAAAGGGAAAATAGAAATGTCGCACAAGCAAATACCACAATAACTAATGGCGAACAACCCGCCCCTCAAATAGGTAACTCTTACACCACTGTTGATACAGGTAACGATGCACTTGCAGCAGTCCCAAAGAAAATGGAAAAAATGGAAAACGAAAACAAGGCGCTCCGCGACCAGATGAGGGAGCATAAAGAAAGGGTCGATAAGATACTAGGTGCCCCAAAGTTGTTGCCAAAGCAAAATGTTGGTCGGTTCGTCGAACAACCGTACAGTGAGGAAGCGACCCCACATGACATTCCCAAAACCTTCAAAATGCCACCATACCTAAATATATATGATGGCACTACAGATCCTGAAGATCACATCGTCCATTACATCACATCAGTGAAAGGCAACGACCTTTCGAAGGAGAAAGTACCATCAGTGTTACTAAAGAGGTTCGGTGAAACCTTTGTGGAGGGGCTTGACCTGTATTCACAACTGTCAGCGCGATCAATAGCAACGTTCGAGAAAATTGCCGACAAGTTTGTCACCACCCATGCAGGGGCTAAAAAGGTGGAAGCCAAGGTCAATGACATATTCGCCATTAAGCAATCACTTGGCGAGGGACTCAAGGAATTCCTCACCCGGTTTAATGGGGTGAGAATGAGCCTACCAAATATATCAAAAGGGATAGCGGTAGCGGCTTTCTAGAATGGGTTGAGTAGAAATGGGTTGAGGGTAACAAGAAAGCTATTAAGCAGGCTCATGAAATACCCTCCCACCACTTGGGAAGAAATTCACAATGCCTATTACGCCGAGGTAAGAGTCGACGAGGATGACCTTAACGGTCCGACCCAACGGCTAACATCAGTTCAAACAGAGTCGAGGAAAGATCATGGTAACGACGATCAAAGAGACCAGTCAGGCCCCCGTCCTAACTGAGAAATACACCAGCCCTATGTTAGAATAGCCATTCCACCATCTTCTCGATATGCAGAAGGGCCGTCAAGTCACACACAGGGACTCAGCAGAGCGAAAGAGGTATGCCTCTAGTCTTATCCACTCAAATATTTTGTGTTTTCCCTTCTGAAATAGTGTACGCACTAGAGAAGCTCGACACAAAAGAAAAGTGGCCACAACAGATGAAGTCCAACCCAAGCACGAGAAATTCAAATGTCCTCTATGAATTTCACCATGAGCGGGATCACAAAACTGAGGACTGCATAGCTCTGCGGCAAGAGGTAGTAAAAATGCTGAACCAAGGGCACCTAAGGGAACTGATGAGCGACCGAGGACGAACCAACTTCGGTCGCGGATGTAAATAGCATCAGGGACCTCCAAAGCCACCCTCCCCCACTCGTACAATCTAAATGATCGTCAACGGAGGTGACGAGGCATCGATCAACCCTGTGAAGTTCACCACTACACACAAACTCAAGCGGTCGATCACTACGAACGGTACGATGACCTCTAAGACAGTATCATCTTCGATAAATCGGATACTGATGGTTTGACTTTCCCTCATTTCAATGCTCTTGTTATTACTTTACATATTTCAAATACCGATGTGAAAAGAATAATGGTAGATGATGGAAGCGGCACGTGTATTATCCATCCTTGAGTCCTCATACAAGTGAGGCTCGAATACAAGATAGTACCACGTTGCATAACACTAACGGGTTTTAATAATGCAGTAGAGTAAACCTCTAAAGAGATAACGCTACCCGTTATGGCCGGGGGCGTCACCCTAGAAACAACGTTCCATATCATGGACCAAGACACAGCTTACAACGCCATCATATGGCGGAAATAGATACACACCATGAGGGCCATCCCATCAAGCCTATATCAAGTAATCAAGTTCCCTACTCCATGGGGAAAATTCAGCACCCGAGGCGAACAATGCACTGCTCAAGATGCTATCGTACCGCCCAGGATTACACGTACACCCAACAACTAAAGGGAGCAAACGCAGAAGCATAACAATTAACAAAGTCGGGGACCGAACTTGACGTACCAACAGACACCATGATAGATTTTAAATATTCTTGCCTTATGTTTTGATGATCTAACAAACTTACTGTTAAGAACCAGATAGAGAACCTGACCTACTTGGACTACTACAAGCTTTAACGGATTCCAGCTAAAGGTGAACTGCTACAGCTTCAGGAGCTAGGAACCCATACAAGGACATGATACTTTTGTAGTTTCCTCATAGCAGTACAAAGTCAATTGGACACAGCTGGAAATGAAGTGACTGATGGCACTGTTTCTGCCGCACTACACTGTCTCCAACGCCCACTCATTCTCTAACAAAATAAAGTACTCACATCATTTCAAGTGATGTGATCAAGATGTACCTACAATGAGTTTTATACAAAACATCACTTGAAGGTTTCTGTTTCTCATTCAAGCTTCTTACAAAAACAGAGAAATCAATCCTTACAAGCTTGAAGAGCAAGGTTAAACGCAACTACGGACCAGTTTTTAAAAAATAGCTTGTTGTTGTCCAAGTTGTGTTGTAACCTTGTTATTGTACTTATTGTATCTCCTAAATTGCTTATGTAAAAGTGTTTGATTAGGAATCCTCTTGTAAATCTGTAAACTCCTTGAGTTTATATTGCGACTAGATTTAGTTATAAGGAAAAGTCTTTGTAATTGTAGAGTTACAAAGTGGATTGTGGTGAGAGCATCACAAGTTAGAAAAAACCCTTTGTAACTAAGAAGTTACAAAGTGGCTTGTTGTAAGAGTACCACAAGTTAGTTGAGTAAATCCTTTGCCATAGGAGTCATTGCAAAGTGGCTTGTAATAGGTTCCTTACAAGTTAGTGAAGTTAAAAGCCTACAAGTGTAGGTCGTGGTTTTTTGATCCCCTTGTGTGGGATATTTTCACGTAATCCTCTGCCTTATTTATGTACAATTTTATTAGCATTCTTAGGGGAATCTTGTAAAGGACCATGTACTCTACGGTTTGGTGGATTCATACAAACTAACAATTGGTATCAAAGCAGGTTCCTCCTACCAGGCTAACACCACCAAATTTTGAAGAAGGTCAATCCATATACCAACCCCCCAAGTTTAATGGACAATGCTACTGGTGGTGGAAAGCTAGAATGTACGATTTTATCATGGATAAGGATTGTGAGCTATGGGATATCATTTGCAATGGTCCTTATATTCCAACCAAGGTACTAGAGGAATTTCCATTTTCAATGGCAAAAACCAACAAAGAGTACAATGAAGCAGACAAGAAAGCTGTGGACAAGAATTTTTGTGCCAAGAAAATTCTAGTATGTGGAATGGGACCTAAAGAGTATAATAGAATCTCCACCTGCGACACTGCCAAGGAGATATGGGAAGCTTTGCAAACAACTCATAAGGGAACTACACAAGTAAAACAGTCTGAAGATGAACCTAATACTGGTGATAGTTCCATGATGGAAGTTGAAGGCGAGGAGATTGGATATGACTCAACTTTTTCTTTGATGGCTCAATCAGATGATGATGAAGACAATGGCAACAAAGAGGTAAATTTCAGGGATGTTAAGAGAAATCTGAAATCCTATTCTCCAAAAAAAAACTCATGTCTTTAGCTGATGTATTAATCACTGCCTTTCATAGTCTTGTAGAGGATAGGGATTCTTTGATCTTAGAATTAGGAGAATCTGAACAAACTAGAGATGACTTAGTGGCTGCAGTTACTGACCATAAAAAAACCATTGAAATCCTCAGAAAAGAAAAGAGTGATCTGTTGGCAGAAATTGCAGACCAAAGAGAAACAATAGTGAAACCATGGACTAAGTCAAAACATAAAAGTTCTGAAAAAGGAAAGGATATAGCAAGTGAGGAACACATTAGGCTTGAAAATGAGGTGAAAGCTATGAGATTTAGGATGTGTGCTGAAATTGAGAAAAACGAGCTTCTCCAAACTAACTTGGAAAGAGTAAAGAATGATCTTGAAAAGTCCCTAAAGTGGACCTGGTCCTCAAAGCTACCACTGCCTTGCTTACTAATGATTGTGAAAAAAGGCAGGGAGCAGGGTTCCAAAGGGAGAAAACTCCTCAAACCCTCACAGTAAGTACATCACTATCTCTGATAACTTGCCTCGTACCTGATGTGGGAACACTGGGAGCTTCAAGGAAGGTGTCCAGGCCAAGAATCAATCAGTTCAGAAAGATAAAGTATTTGCTGAAACAGTGACTACAAAAGAGGGACGAGGTTCCGCTCATAAAAAATGCACATTACCTGCATGGACTAAGAGAACTCTTATTCATCCTCTTGCTTACTACAAGGAACCCAAACTTGTTTGGGTTCCTAAAACTAACTCTAATCTCTTGTGCAGGGAACAATGAAAGGAAGCAGTCAACAATGGTTCATGGATAGTAGGTGTTCAAAACACATGAATGGGAACACCACAAACTTTCTTTCACTAAAATCCTTGCAAGGAGGGAGTGTATTCTTTTGCAATTGTAAAAAGGGTACATTCTTAGAGTTGGAAAAGTTGGGAAGTCACTCACTCATTCTATTGAAAATGTGTACTATGTCAATGGGCTTAAGTACAGTCTCCTGAGTGTTTCTCAAATCTGTGATAAAGGAAACAAGGTGGAATTTATCCAAAATATGTACAGTCACTGACCTTGTGATCGGTGAAATAGTACTGGTGGTCAAAAGATACAAGAACATCTATGTTGCTGATTTCGAATCCTTACATAGTGGTGATCTGAGTTGTCTCAAAGTTGTTGATGATGATGCTAAACTATGGCACAGAAGACTGGGCCATGCAAGCTTTTCCCTTCTAAAAAAATTAATTCATAAGGACCTGGTCTATGGTCTGCCTGTGTCACAATTCAAGATGCAAAAGGTCTGTGATGCCTGTGCTAGAGGAAAACTTGGGAAGTCCTCTTTTAAGTCTAAAAAAGATGTGAGCACCTCAAAGCCACTAGAGCTTCTGCATATGGATCTATGTGGACTGATGAGAGTGCAAAGAAGAAGAGGAAAATGGTACATTTTCGTAATCGTGGATGACTATTCCAGATTCACATGGACTCTATTTCTCAAAACAAAAGATGAAACTATTGAAGTGTTTGTGGCTTTTGTGAATAAAATCCAAGTGAAGATGTAATGAAAATGGCATCACTCACAACTTCTTAGCTCCCAAAGATCCCCAGCAAAATGGAGTAGAAAGGAAGAACAGAACTTTGGAAGAAATGGCAAGAACAATGTTGATTGACAGTGGAATTGCAAAGAACTTCTAGGCTGAAGTTGTCAACACTGCCTGCTACTTAGTAAACAGGTGCATGATCAGATCACTTCTGACCAAAACCCCGTATGAATTGTTGAATGGAAGAAAACCCAAGTTGACTCACCTAAGAACATTTGGATGCAAATGCTATGTTCTCAACAATGGAAATGATCAGTTTGGTAAATTCGATGCCATAAGTAATGAAGGAATATTTCTGGGCTACTCTTCTCAAAGCAAGGCTTACAAGATATATAACAAGCGGACTCAATGTGTTGAGGAAAGTGTCCATGTTATTTTTGATGAATCTTATCCATCATTTGAGAAGAGTGCGGAGGAAGATCAATATGGAGAACCCTCACTAGTTCCTGGTGAAGTCATTAACATGACAAACGGAAAGGTAGATATAATGAGTCAAGTAAAGGAGCCAAATGAAGACAACGCTGACTCATCATCAACAGAACCAAACACTTCAATTACAACCACTGAAGCTGAAGAAAGAGTGCTTGATGCAGTTCAGGGAACTCCACTAGCACCTGAGAGAAAGATAGAGGAAAATCAGCCAAACATACCTTCCTTCTCTAAGAATGAACCTCAGGCGTCTAACTGGATACACCAATACTCTCATCCAATAGACAACATTATCACTCCTCTAGATTCCAGAGTAAAAACCAGGTTAAGAGCCAGAAATTCACTTGTCTTCTCAGCCTTTTTCTCCCAGATAGAACCCAAAAATATCAAGGAAGCCTTGAAAGATACACACTAGATTATAGCCATGCAAGACAAGCTGCATCAGTTTGAGAGAAACAATGTATGGCACCTGGTACGTGACACCCAGATCAAACCATTATAGGAACCAGGTGGGTATTCAGAAACAAGCTCTATGAACATGGAATTACCACAAGGAACAAGGCCAGGCTAGTGATCCAAGGCTACAATTAGTAGGAAGGGATTAACTATGATGAAATGTTTGCTCCAGTGGCTCGCATGGAAGCTATTAGAATTCTAATCATTTTTGCATCTTATATGGAATTCACCTTATTCCAAATGGATGTCAAGAGTGCATTTTTGAATGGACTCCTTAAAGAAGAAGTCTATGTGATACAACCCCTAGGTTTGAATGTCATGAGCACCCTGAATATGTGTTTAAACTGGACAAAGCTCTGTACGGGCTAAAGCAGGCTCCTCGAGCTTGGTATGAAAGACTGTCAAAGTTCCTCTTAGAAAATGGTTTTAAGAGAGGGAGAATTAACAATACTGTTTTCTTAAAGAAACAAGAAAGGAACCTACTCATTGTTCAAGTTTATGTTGATGATATCATTTTTGGAGCAACAACTGACTCTGTGTGTGAAGAATTTGCAAAACTCATGGGAAGTGAATTTGAAATGAGCATGATGGGGGAACTAAACTTCTTCTTGAGTCTTCAAGTAAAACAGTCCCCAAAGGGTATATCTATTTGTCAGCAAAAATACATAAGGGAGCTCTTGAAGAGGTTTGACATGGAAGCATCAAAGGTGATAGACATTCCCATTGCAACTGCCACTCGACTGGACATGGATGAAACTGTATATCCTGTGAATCAAACTATGTATAGAGGCATTATTGCATCTCACTATTTCACTGCCAGTCGACCTGATATTGTTTTCAGTGGGAGGCTGTGTGCAAGGTTTCAATCAAGTCCCAAGGAATCTCACTTGAAGTCTGCCAAAAGAATACTAAGATATCTCAAAGGAACACAGGACCTGGTATTGTATTATCCTTCATATGACAATTTTAATCTGATTGGGTATGCTGATGCAGACTATGTAGGATATCTTGTGGATAGGAAAATCACTTCTGGAATGGCTCACTTCTTAGGTTCATGTCTTATCTCTTGGGGTACAAGGAAGCAAAATGCAGTGGCTCTTTCAACAACTGAAGCTGAATATGTAGCTGCAGCATCCTGCTGTGCTCCGCTTCTATGGATCAAGCAGCAACTGGAGGACTTTGGGGTACTCACTGAAAGTGTGCTCCTTCTATATCACAACACCAGTGCACTCAACATGGCCAAGAATCCAGTTCAACACAAAAGGACAAAATATATTGATGTGAGGCATTATTTTTTGAGAGACAATGTGGAGAAAAGGTTGATATGTATAAAGTTCTACAGCACAGAAGATCAAAATGCAGACATTTTCACCAAGGCGCTAAGTAGGGAACAGTTTGAAAGAAATAGAGTGAAGCTGGGGCTGTTGAAGCCAAATTGAGAACCTGATTCCTCGTTAGCTGGCTTTTACCCTTTAGAAATAACTATCTCAAAGTGTTTTCTGGCCATGTCTAACTCACTTCAATAACATTGCAAGTAAACACACATTATGAGCATATAGGCGATAGATGCAGTGCATGAATGATAAAAGAGGATTCATTCTTTTCAAAGAAAATCAAGAACCTGATTCTTGTACCAAAGGTTAGTAGTTCTGTGCATCCTTTAATACACGTCTTAAAAAGGGTACAATATACAACTGCCATGTCATCAACTTTTCAGATCCTACTGTCACGTCTCTTCATTTCAAAACATTCCATCTCCCTCTGAAACATTGCAATTCTCCATGCCCAATCATCGTTTCAGAACCGATGCCTATTCCTCTCTCTTCATAATTATCCTCTCCTTTTAAAAAACCCTATCTTTTTCTCTTCTTAACCAAAAGTCCTACACTATAATCACCCAAAAAGGAGGATCGTCACACCACTTCTTTCAATGGTTGAGACGACTTCCGATCTTCGTGCCTTAGTTGTAACTACCACTGATCAACCTTCCATTCTTACTGAGCCTTCCTCACCCTCTATTACTCCTACTGTTATAGTTACACCTTCCCAAGTTTCCCAATCTCTTCCCAATTCAATAACCTTTGAAACTACTACTCCGTTCTCCCCATCGTCTAATGTTCCCATCAGTCAAACCCTAAGTGGAGAACAAGTTTAAAATCCTGAGGTCACAAAGGGTTCTGCCATCGTCGCCACCGATTCCATGGTTGTAAAAGCATCGATTGAGGAAGAGAAAAATGTTGTAACCATGTTTGTGGTATTCGTTAATGGTGTATTGCATGAGATTACATCTCAGAAAAATGAGACACAAAGTGTGGAGGAAGAAGGGGCCATTATAGTTGTTGAAGGGGATGCAGTAGCAGATACTACTAGGTCATCACATGAGGAACTTGATCCTTCTCCGAAAGACCCGGGTCATGGTTCTCATCCCCAGGACAATGTTGTTCCTGCATTCGATGTTGTGCCCGTGGAAATTCAAGCACCTGAAATGAGATCCAGTAATGAAGAAGACCTAGATAATGTGGATCTTGATGCATTCATAAGTAAGCGAAGGGTTGTGTCCACCCCTGAGTTTGAAATCAAATGACCTACTACCAGGCTTCAAGTTAAAGTGGCCTACGATTCTGCTCTTCAAAAGAGCAAGAAGAGTAGTAAGAAGAAAAGAAAAAAGTTGGTGAAAGATGGTGTACTTGTAAGTGATGAGGCAATCCCTGTAGTCGAGGTGGAAGAGGGAACCCCAGAGGAACCTGATTCACTTGTTAGGTGGTCTTCAAAAAAGACAAAGCCTATTTTAATAGAGAAAAGGTCAACATCTAGGTCTAAGATGAAAGAAGTAGTGAGTGAGTTTTCCATGTCTGATGAGGATGTCCTAGTCAAATCTAAGGGAAAAGGCAAAGTCAGTGGAGAGAAGTCCGGGAAATGTAAGTCTGAATCTTTTGAAGAACCTGGTTCTGTTAAGAAAATAAGAAGTGAAGTCAGCCTTGGCTTTGAGCCCCTGAGGCATCAAAAAGTTCTGTTGGGTCGTATGTTTGACCCAGCAATCTCTGAGATGGCTGGAATACGCCAAATTCTAGAAATGGTCGAGTTTCAACGTTGGGTGCATCAATTTCAAATTGATGCACCTAAGGTGTATGAGGAGGAGGTACAAAGTTTCTTTGCTAGCCTCTTTCCAGTTGATACTGACCATGTTTGTGCTTTGGTCAACGGGGTGGACATCGTCTTTGATGTAAAATTGCTTGGAGAAATCTTAAAAGTTCCTATAGCTGGTATGTCCAGTGTAAGAGATGTGTGTCAGTATAACTTCAGAAATGCAGTGGTAAAAGACAATGCTAACCAGAAAGGGGACCATATCCATAAGAAAGCACTACTCCATGTTTACCAGTTGCTGTTTGAATTGGTTAACAAAATTTTATTGCCTCGAGCTGAAAGGAGGTCAGTGACTTCTAAGTCTGACCTATTCCTAATGGAGAAACTGGACGGTTTTACTCCTGTGAGTCTGTCTGCTATTATGATTGAACGCATGAAAAAGGTTGCCACCTTCAAATACGGTAATCATGGCCTTCCCTATGGATTCTTGCTTACTGCAGTGTTCAAATTCTTTAAAGTCCCACTAGGGACGGGCAAAGTGGGGACTCGAAAGCAGACTTTCTCACAGACAACTTTAGAAGAGTGCGAGTGTGTGGAAAAGTATGGAGGGGGGGTAGGAAGTACATCAACCATTTCATAGCTTATCAATGCCCAGAACAGTGTAGTTAAGGAAATTCATTGATTGAAGGCCAGGAATGCTATCCTGGAAGGTCAGCAAGCCCGAGGGGTTTTGATATCGAACGATGAAGTGTCTCATTTGACACAGGAGAATGCTGATCTCAGGGCGCAAGTAGAGAACCTGAAAGCAGAATTTCTCAATGAGCAAAAGTCGGCAAACGCTTGAATAGACCTCGTTCTCCAAACACTTGCTGCAACTACCAAGCCTTTTACTCCTAGTGCCCCCTAAGTACCCCTTCAGTGACCAGTTTTTGGATATGTTTGTTATGTTTTTATTTCTTTTGATGGTTTGGCGGATGTTTTTGTTTTCTGTTTTTGTGTGGTTGGGATGAAACACTACTGCTCCCGTTAACAAGTCCAATGTTGCCTCTCGCTTTATTAATATCAATTCTCGTTTCATTATGTTAGTACTCTCTTTATGTATTCTATTCTCTATCATGATTGTGTGCACATATGTGGCATGCGTTAGCTTAGCTAGACTTTTTTGCGCTTTTATTTTTTTAATGATGCCAAAAGGGGGAAAATTATACTCAGGTGGAACTATTATTGTTACGATAAGGCATAGTCTCAGGGGGAACTCTGTGTTCCTCTGATACTTAAACTGGTTCTTACTGCTCTAATTCCACTCTATAAATGTTAAGTTTGTCATCATCAAAAAGGGTGAAATTGATAGATTTTAAATATTCTTGCCTTATATTTTGATGATCTAACAAATTTACTGTTAAGAACCAGATAGGGAACCTGACCTACTTGGACTACTACAAGCTTTAACGGATTCCGGATAAAGGTGAACTGCTACAGCTTCAGGAGCTAGGAACCCACACAAGGACTTGATACTCTAGTAGTTTCCTCATAGCAGTACAAAGTCAATTGGACACAGCTGGAAATGAAGTGACTGATGGCACTGTTTCTGCCGCACTACACTGTCTCCAACTCCCACTCATTCTCTAACAAAATAAAGTACTCACATCATTTCAAGTGATGTGATCAAGATGTACCTACAATGAGTTTTATACAAAACATCACTTGAAAGTTTCTGTTTCTCATTCAAGCTTCTTACAAAAACAGAGAAATCCATCCTTACAAGCTTGAAGAGCAAGGTTAAACGCAACTACGGACCAGTTCCTAAAAAATAGCTTGTTGTTGTCCAAGTTGAGTTGTAACCTTGTTATTGTACTTATTGTATCTCCTAAACTACTTACCTAGAAGCGTTTGATTAGGAATCCTCTTGTAAATCCGTAAAATTCTTGAGTTTATGTTGTGACTAGATTTAGTCATAAGGAAAAGTCTTTGTAATTGTAGAGTTACAAAGTGGCTTATGGTGAGAGCATCACAATTTAGAAAAAGCCTTTGTAACTACGAAGTCACAAAGTGGTTTGTGGTAAGAGTACCACAAGTTAGTTGAGTAAATCCTTTGCAATAGGAGTCATTGCAAAGTGGCTTGTAATAGGTTCTTTACAAGTTAGTGAAGTTAAAAGCCTACAAGTGTAGGTCGTGGTTTTTTGATCCCCTTTGTGTGGGATTTTTTCACGTAAAACTCATCTGCTTTATTTACGTACTGTTTTATTAGCATTCTCAGCAGTATCTTGTAGAGGACCAAGTACTCTACAAGATACTGCTGGACTTATACAAACTAACACGTCATTAGGGATCCTGTCATCATGGAAGCCGCTGAGTCAACGGTAGAAGATCTTGATCCCGTCCAACTAAACAACAGTGACAACAACAAAAAAGCTTACATCGGACATAAACTCTCAGAACCAGGTAAATTTCGTAAGTTTTTAATTGACAATGCTGACTTGTTTGCCTTCTCCCACACATATATGTCGGGTATCCCGAAAGACATCGCTACACACAAGTTGAACGTAGACCCGTTCTACCCACCGGTGCGGCAAATAAGGAGAAAATTCAACGTCACAATCAATGAGGCCGTTAGCGATGAAGTAGATAAGTTGCTCGCCAACGGTTCTATCCGAGAATCAAAATATCCGCAATGGGTCACCAATTTGGTCATGGTAAAAAAGAAAAATGGGGAATGGAAGATGTGTGTAGATTTCACAGATCTAAACAAAGCATGCCCAAAAGACTCTTTTCTCCTGCCTCACATCGACCAACTCATCGACACCACAGCAGGGCACGAATTTCTAAGCTTCTTGGATGCCTAACTCGGGTTACAACCAAATCATCATGGAGGAGGAGGACCAGGAGAAACCTACTTTCATCACCCATCAAGGAACATATTGTTACAAAGTCATGTCATTCGGGCTGAAGAATGTAGGGGACACATACCAAAGGTTGGTCACAAAATTTTTTAAAGACCAACTCTGCAAAACAATGGAAGCTTACATCGACGACATGTTAGTCAAATCAAAAAGGAAAGAAGATCATATTGACCACCTGACAGAGGCCTTCAATATATTAAGGCGGTACGCCTTGAAACTAAATCCCGAAAAATACACCTTCGACGTAACCTCGAGTAAATTTCTTGGCTTCTTGGTATCACAAAGAGGCATAGAAGTCAATCTAGATCAGATCAAGGCCCTCAAAGGAATAACTAAAATTCTAACCAGCAAAAAACAGGTGCAAAAACTGACTGGTCGAATAGCTGCCATGTCGAGATTCATCTCACGGTCATCTGACAGATGCCACAAGTTTTTCTATGTGCTGAAAAAAGACAACGGGCTCCAGTGGAATTCAGAATGCATCGAGGCCCTAAGGGAACTAAAAACATACTTGTCTTCACCCCCACTACTCTCCAAAGCATAACCTGGCGAACGCCTTCTAATCTACCTGACCATCTTAGAAGTTGTGGTAAGCGCAGTATTAGTCCGTGAAAATAAAGGTACTTAATCTCCGATTTATTATATCAGCAAAAACCTGGTCGACGTCGAAATGAGGTACCCCTACCTCAAGAATCTGGCTCTAGCACTGGTCATAGCTTCACGAAAGCTTAGACCAAATTTTAAGTGCCACACCCATATCGGTAGTGACGACCTTCCCCTACGGAGCATCCTGCATAAACCCGAATTGTCAGGAAGATTGGCCAAGTGGCTCATAGAATTGAGCGAGCACGATATAGCATATCAGCCACGAACAGTGATAAAATCGTAGGTACTCGCCGACTTAGTCGCTAATTTAAATGCCAAAATAATGTCTGAAGTCGAGCAGGAAACACTTTGTACCTCTCCTGGGCAACCCGACCTCTGGATCCTTTACACCGACGGTGCATCTAACACATCGGGATCTGGACTGGGACTCGTACTCGAAGTCCCAACAGGAGAAGTTATCTGCCAATCCATACGATTCCCCGATATGACTAACAATGAGGTCGAGTATGAGGCCGTAATTTCATGATTAAAGATAGCCCTCAAATATGGAGCACGACAAGTCGTCCTCATATGTGACTCACAACTCGTCGTCAACCAAGTTACCGGAACTTTCCAAATCAAGGAGAAAAGGCTACAAAAATATCAAACAAAAATTCAAAAACTACTGTGAGAATTCGATGAATGCCGACTCGACCAGATACCTCGGGCGCAAAATATCGAGGCAGATAGCCTCGCCAAACTAGCAGTGGCGACCAAGAGTATCACCAAAGAGAATGTGGTCACCCTCCTCCACTCGTCAATAGACCAACTTGAGGTATATTCCATAAATTTGACTTGGGACTGGCGCAACCGCATCAGGACCTATTTACAGGAGGGAGCACTCCCACAAGACAAAAGGGAAGCCAAAACTCTTTGAATGCAAGCGGCCAGGTATATCATCATAGATCACGACCTATACAAGAGAACATTCAGAGGCCCCTTGGCGAAATGCCTAGGGCCAAATCAAACCAGATGCGTACTCAAAGAAGTACACAAAGGTCATTGCAGTGCCCATACGAGCAGCAAAGCCCTCGTCAGATGCCTCATTCGGGTAGGATATTATTGGCCCACTATGAAAAAGGAAGCCGCAAATTATGTCAAGAGATGCAAGCGGTGCCAAAAATACGCACCTATGATACATCAAGCATGCAAACACCTCCACTTTGTCACCTCGCCATGGCCATTTATCAAATGGGGAATGGACATCGTCGGACCCCTCCTAGCAGGGCGAGATAAGATATGCTTCCTTTTAGTTTTAACTGACTATTTTTCCAAATGGGTGGAAGTAGGTGTGTTCACCCAAATACGCGAACATGAAGTCATCACATTCATATGGAAGAACATCATATGTCGTTTCGGTATCCTTAAAGAAATCAGTTGTGACAATGGACCCTAATTCACTGGGAAGAAGACCACTGAGTTCTTTGAAAAATGGCACATCAAGAGAATACTCTCCATGCCATACCATCCCACTGGCAACGGTCAGGCCGAATCCTCCAACAAGACAAAATTGAACATCCTAAAGAAAAAGCTTGAGGACGCTAAAGGGTTATGGCCAGAATTGCTACCAGAGGTATTATGGGCCTATCGTACCACGCCAAAAACAAGCACAGGCGAAACGTCATATTCACTAGTCTAGGGGACTAACGCCATGATACATGTTGAGGTTGGAGAGCCTAGCCTGAGATACTCCAATGAAAACGGACAAAACAACAATGAGAATAGAAAACAAGACCTCGACGAGGCAGAAGAACGAAGAGACATGGCTTACGTAAGAATGGTAGCCCAAAAATAGCAAGCAGAAAGGTACTACAACAAAAAGGCCGAAATACGACCACTCAAAGTCAGACTATGTTATCAAAAGCCAAAATACTAGCGAGCAAAGATCCGAAAGAAGGAAAATTAGGAACTAATTGGGACGGGCCATACAAAATCACATCAGCAACAAGCAAAGGAGCATTCCAACTAGAAATAATGGAAGGAAAACTACTACAAAACAATTGGAATGTCGCCTATCTCAAATACTTCAACTTCTGAAAAAGGACGCCCCTCAAGTTATACTATTTTTCCTTCACCCGGGTTTTGTCCCAATTGGGTTTTCTCGGGGAGGTTTTTAACGAGGCGACGAAGGGGACGTCTTGAAGTTCAACATATAATTCATCGCCCTGCCTGCGGATTACTTCTCCAGGCCGAACGATGAAGGGACTAGATACATGAAAACTTCTCCAAAATATGTATGAAACGTACATGTATATTACTCTCCAATGAATGAAATAAAGCAGCATGTTGTACTCTCCACCAAGATATTCTCCAATGAATGAAATAAAGCAACATTTTACTCTCCATCGTTTTTGTACTTAACATTCGACCTTGCTCAAATTACTTAACATTTGACCTCGCTCAAATTACTTAACATTCGACCTCTCTTGAATTACTTAACATTTGGCCTCTCTCGAATTACATAACATTCGACCTCGCTCGAATCATTTATTCGACCTCGCTCGAATCACTTTACACTCGACCTTGCTCAAGTTACTGAGATCTACAACTGATTACGCCAAAATGTTACATAATCGACGGAAAAGCCAGGAACCCCCTCACAACAAAGAAAAATGACAATTCGGAGGTGCACCGCAAAAAGGTAATCATTCCATTACAACTGTTATGATACAAAAACTTTTTACAAAGGGCCCAAAGATGCCCTCACAAAAATAGCAAAGCAAAATAAATACAACGGCCCTATACCCCGTCATCCCCCGTAGCATACTCCTCGTTATACCAAGAATCAGAGGCGAGCCTTGTTGATACCCAATTTTTCCCTATAATATTTTGAAATACATATATACCTTTAAAACTAGGCATTAGCATCAATGGATATTTTTCCACAATTTTAACATTTTAAAATTAATTTATCTCAATATTTTCTTCATATAAATAATTACAAAATTGCATCACATATGCTTTTAAAACATCTATTGATTTAATATTACCATTTATGGTCTTATTAAGTTCCAATTATTTTACAAATGGCCAGATTTATACCTTTTGGTTACAATTGCACTGATTTTGCAATTATAGCCCATGTACACATCACTGCATAATTTTGCCAGAAATTGGTCCCTTATATTTTTAAAATATTGAATAATTATTTTGAGGCACTTCTATGTATGAAAATTATTTTTTCTCATTGTTAATTATTTTATAAAATAATTTTATTCAATTATTTGGGTATTTAACAAATAGCCTTTTAATCTCCCTAATTTTCGGACCCAAAAACCAGCCCAAATCCCTAACCCAATTCACCCAGGCCCAAATGCAATTAGACCCGACCCACGCCCTCCTAATCCTGGCCATTGATCTCTGAAATCAACGGCCCATATTGATTCTTACCAATTTTAACTCCAAACGACCCCCTCCTAACCTAAATCATTTCCACCATAACCTGTCGTCACCCGTTCCCTTCTCTCTCAAACGCTATCTACCTAAACCCTAATCCTCAGGCGTCGTCACCAGCTTAGCCCTCCGTTATATGATGTTTCTCTGTCGTCTTAGGCCTATACTGGCCTCCTACTTACTATGGTTCATCAGTTTCTTAGATCCTTGGGAAGATCTCAAGGGACCTAGGCGGTCTGATTTGCACCTTCGATTTCTTTGCCTGTTTCAGGTCATTTGCTCGACCATGAGTAAGAAGCCTCTCTTATTTTGGTATGAATCCATGATTTTCTAGACCTACGTTCTCGTCTTTGTCATGCTTTCTAAGAACCCTAATTTCTTATCTCTAATCTTCTTAGATTTGTATAGATCTGAGACGAATCAAACATATCTCACATGTTTTCCTTGAAAGTTTCTGGTTTTCAACTGGTTCCTCATTTTCCTAAACTAGAGTTTACCCTATGTCATCTTCTCAAAAGCTTTTTCGGACTTTTGAACGCTTAGTCGTTTGTTCTTAAGTGTTTTGACTGATTTATGCTAAATTTGTATAAGCCCTAAGTTGATTTGTGTTAAAACTCTAACTGTCTGATGTTTTGCTTCGATTCTGAGCTTTTCAAAGTTACCTGTCGTGTTGGTTCATTCTGTATTCTAATTTACACACCTTTCCTTAGTCAGATTCCTTACTTTGTGATTTTTTATCCTAATTAACCTCTATTAGGGTTTTGAATTATTTTTCGCCTAATTTCACTGTGTCCCTAAAGTTTTATTCAACCTATTTTATTTATGGAAATTGATATATTCTTTCCAGAATTATTGAGTGATTTTCTCTGTTAACGTTCATGTGTATGATTCTTGATTATTACCTTGTTGATGACTTTAATTAGTTTTCTTGCCTTATTTAGTTTCCTATAGTATCTACTGATTCTTTGAATGATTATTTCCTTAATTAGATTCTTAATTATTCACTCTTTGCCTAAGTCTGATTTGAATTTCTTTCCTTAAATATTTCTTGTCCTTACCGTTGGTTAATTACCCTTAATTAAGGGAAGATTATGCTGATTGTTCATGTAATTGGTTATGTGATCTTCCCTTGATTAACTGAAGTTGATTCTTTTACCTTATTGGCTCTACTCTTGAACGACTATATAAACTCCTCTGTTTTACTTCTCAACAGACACACATCAGTTCACAACACACACATACATTCAAACTCTTCTCCTTCTTTGCTACTTGTGATATTATGGGTCTAGCCGGCTGAAATCCAAGGCTAGATATTGGAACTACACTTGCTCTATATGTTGCACTCTTTTTTTTCTCCAACTGGTATGTCTCTAGTTAAATATGAAACCCAAACTCTATGTGTTTCATTCCTGCACTAGTTCATTGACTATGAATTTAACCTATCCTCTTATTTACTTATTTGCTTAGCATGCCTAAATTCTGCCTTGTTTAATGTATAACTAGTATGTCTATACTTCACCAGTTATCTGATGCTTGACCAGCCTATTTGTGATTTATGTTTAATCCCTTAACTATGCGATCATGTTGGTTACTTAATGCATATGGTTGATCCTACTTGTGTGTCTAATTCTGTCATCTACATCTTTCCTCCATGTCTTAATTGTCTATTATCCTGGTTAATTTGTTAAGGCTATAAAGCTCCTAAGTGTCCTATGCATATTGTTATCTACATGCCTCCCTGCACCTTATTCATGTACCCTCAATGAAATTCCTATATATTCCCAATCCCTTTCACCCATGTGTGCAAACCCGCTTGCTGAAGTGCATGTGAATCTGAACCTTCTATGATTGACTGGCTTTCTACTGAATTCGCTCTCCTCAGAACTATTTTCAAAATGTTATCAGTATTCTTCTAAAAACTGGTTTTCAATCCTAGCATTTTCTTAAAACTAGTCAATTCCAGAAAATCTTTTTCACTTCTAAAAAGGTTATCTCCACACTGTTTTCACTATGTCTTTCAAACTATGACAAGCACTCTCACTTACTCTTAGGTTATTAAGTTCTGCCCCTCTGGTATGTGTACTGCTTAGGGATCCTTGAGATCTCTTTGAACTCTGGCATATCAGGGCTGGCTCTTCCACACTACACATAACCAGTCCCTATTTGAGAAAAGTCTTGGTGTGAGCACTGCCCAGGATCTTTGAGGTCCTTAGGGAACTCGGACACACCTGTACACTTGTTGGCTATGAGATTTCTGAGCATTTGAGACTACATTGAAGGCCTGGAACTCCCAGGTTTACTTTGGTCCTGCTTCAGGATCCCTATAGTACCATTTTACATTTCATCTGTGTAATTTTTTCAATCCTTGTCTGTACTAATTATTTATAAATAGATATTGGGGTAACTAGGGAAATGAGAGGGTTGTTATGTGATTCTATGGGATATATTGGGTAGAAACCATGCTTTAGGTGTTATATTATGTCAAGTTGCTGTAGAAATCATGTTCTAAGCTTGTATGACGAATTAGATATCATGCTTTAGGATTGCTATGCTTACTCGCATTAAACCATGCAAAATGTGTGCATTAGATACCTTGATTTAGGACAATCACGTTTATTGCTTTTGCTTATCACATGTTATAGTTCATCATCTCACTTCTGATTCTGTATAAGTCTTTATCACTTATAAATCCTGCCATTAATTTACTAATACTGTTTAATAAAATAACCTTCTCCATATGCATTAGAGATCCTGTTTTAGGACAATACGTGCATTTTCCTTGATACATGTCGCTAAAATAAATAGGTTAAAACAGCCCTCACAGATATGTATCATGTCCTGGAATGAATCAATATAAAATCACCTACTATAATATTCATCACTTAGATCAGCATGCCTATAGGATGAAAGAACTTCAAGCTGTTTAAGTAGTCCCCAGATTGTGACGGCATATGCACACCTAGGCAAGTCTTAGGCCATTAAAAATTATGAAACCAGTTCTGTTTATGTGTGAAATTATCCAATCTTAACATGCTATAAAACCAGTAGGCAAACTGGTTAGGATTCTGTCACTTCCCTTAAAACGAACGTTGCATATCCTGTATTTGTAACATTCATCTAGATATCATGTTCCTAGGCTTTCTGAACTTCTTCAAAATCAGCTGCTTGAGACGTGTTGTTTATTTGCCTATGTATCTGTGGAGGTAAATATGAGCCTTTATCTGCTTCCTTAATTGACAGTCTTATGTGTTATTTGTTGTCGCCTAGACTTTTCCCTTAAACACCTTAGGATTGTCCAGAACTGCCTAAGTCTAAAGGTCCTAAATTCCTCCGGGGCCACAAGGAAGGGACGAGTAACAACACGCTTAGAGGTCATTAATCAAACTCGCATATATAACCATTGGGGGGTAATGGGTAGTAAAAGGATATGATGACCTGCGTGCTAATGTCACGTGTAGCCCCTCTAGTTGATGAAGATTATCGGGCATTGCACATATTGATCCTGTAGGCTAATCAACTTAGGACTTCCCTTTCCCAATTCCTATATGTGTTTAAATTATCTAAACTTCTCTCATATATGTGCATTGGACCATCTCATCTTTCTTGATCATATATGTATTTAGACTATGAAAATTACCTTTATTTGCAAATATATGCTAAGACTGCTTACTTGTTAATTGACTAATTCACATAGTTTATATTTGGTTGGGACCCACCGTTGTGGACCGCAAGGTGTGCCTAACACCTTCCCCTCAAGGTTAATTCGATCCCTTACCCTAATCTCTGCTAATGCAAAACTGGTTACATGAGTTAATTGCTCTAGGTGCCCTAACGCACCTTAATCCGTTAGGTGACGACTCTTCAAATACCCAATTCCCAAAAGGAAATGAGTTGTCCCCCATAAATGTCGAAACCCAGACTTTCCCTCAAAAAGGGAAAAAATGGGGTGCGACAACATGGTGACTTTGATGGGGATATTTTAGGCTCTTACCATAACGAATTTATTTTTGTGAATTAGTCTTAAGCATGCTTTATCCTGTGTACCCTCTCCCCTTTATTTGGATTTAACTAATTATTTATGATTTCTTTTATTTCCTAAAACTGACTTGTCTCCTTGTTTTCTTTTTCCGTAACTATCATTCAATTATTTAAATACGGCATTTATCATTTTTTACGTGCAAATACTTGTCAAAATGCTATTTATTGTTGCATAAATCATGCTCAACATCATATTCCACTCGTGCATAATCAATCCCATAGCAACGCTTGATGAGTGTTTGCGCTTTTCCTATATATCACCCTTTAAATTTGAAAAGGCGTATTTGCGGTAAAATTAGTCGATCAGTGGTGCATTCGACGGTTCTGTGCCATTCTCCCTCAAGTTGTCCGCTTGAGGGTCCCAAGCTAGACCTCTATAGTAGCCTTACTCTGATTAATTATACATGCATCATGGTCAAACCTAGCCGGGTTAATATGTTGTTCTCATAATAACCCTTTAAGACAAGCCTCGTCCAAAATTCCATTGGGTTTTCCACAATCCCAACGGACGTAATCACGATTGTGTGCATTAATTTAGAGAAATAAGTGCCAATATGCTAATCATTACTGTATAAATAGACGAACCTGGAAGGGGAAAGGGCCTAACTATCTATTGTTTTGAATAAAATGAGGCACGAAGTCCCCAGATTTGGTATGGTCGGTAGCATACCTCCATTTTTGCTGGATTTGTGGAGGGACCTTCCCTCAAGTAACCATAATCATGTGAAAAGAGTCTTAGGGAATTTGCCGTCACTATAGGATCTTCAACAGAAAAAAATGTTGACCGAGGCCGCCACTCTATTTTGGGATAAGGAAAGGGCTGTGTTCCGCTTTGGAGACATAGAAATGACTCCCCTTCTAGAAGAAATAGGAGGATTTGTTGGGTTGCCTTGGGATAGCCCTGGTCTGTTAGCACTTGAAAATCGCACCACTAGAGGGTTCCTTAAGATGATGGGGCTGAAGAAAAATGATGATTTGGAGTGCCTGAAAAACTCCTACATATCTCTTTTGACTTCCTTTATGAAAGATACGGTCACAACAACTCTTACCGTATTTTTGATGATGAATTCTCAATCACCTCCTTGGGATGGGTTCATCGTAGGGTCTTCGTGTTCATTGTGTGCTTCTTGGGCATGTTGGTATTCCCAATCCAAGGGGATAAAATCCATACCAGGCTGGCCAAGGTGGCCAAAACTTTGATGGACGGGATCGAGGGACAAACATATATTATTATCCCTATGATCATTGCGGATATGTACCAGGGCTTGGACCGTTGTCAGAAGGGGTCCAGATTCTTTGAGGGTTGCAATTTACTGTTACAAGTCTAGTTGTTAGAACATCTCCAAAGGGGCCAATACTGCCAAGAGTTTCCATGAAGGCCATGGAACGACCACATAGCCTTCCATCACCCTAAGAGAATGACTTACATTCCGGACATGTTTGCTCAACCCAAGGATGTTATAGGATGGGTACAGTTTTTTAACAAGTTGACTGAGGAACAGGTTCAGTGGATGTTCGAGTGGTTCCCCACCGACGAGTTCATTATCAGATCCAGAGACGTCCCACATTTGTTGTTGATTAGATTAAGAGGGATATACCCTTATGCTCCCCTCAGGGTTATGAGACAGGCATGCAGGAGACAAGTCATACCACGGGTCGCTAAAATGAGTCATTTCATAGTTGACTTCCAGGGCGACGCCATCCCATATAAGAATGAAACACAACATATATGGACGTTGAAGATTATTGTGGAGAAGGATACTATTGAACCGTACCGATATCATGCGAGTCATTCATACTTTTATCCCTTATGGTTGGAGGATAATCTATCAGGAGTCTTTGAGCCAAGGGTTAGTCCAGGAAACAGGGTCATAGATGAGTTTGCCGAAGCAGAGGTAAAGTATAATAAGCTGCGCAAAAGAGTTCAAGAGTCTGAAGCTGAGCATATGGCACAGCATAAGGCCGATATAGAAATGATTAACGAGTGGAAAGAAAGAGCTGTTAAATCCATCTAAAGGTTGGAATATCTAGAGTATAGTCTGTTGGAGCTGGAAGGGAAAATGAGAAAGAGAGTCACTAATTGCCAAAACGCTGAGGGAAACGAAGGAGGGCATTTGGCTAAGGCATTCTTACTGTTGAACCTGCGCGAGCTGGGAGAGTTGATCGACAACAACATCCGTTCTGGATAGGGTCCTTCTGGGACCAAGTAGATTAGATTTACTTGCTTTCCTTTTAAATGTAATAAGGCCAAGTGTCATTAACAACATTATCTTATTTAGTGTCATTTTGGGTCATTTATTTTTACATTAATGGAATGAGGCTATTATTGGCACTGAATTTCTCCAAATTTATTTGTCGCTAGGCCTACCTCGGGCACAACGAGGCTCCCAAATTAGGACGCGAATTTACATTCCTGCAATATTTGTTTAAATACTGCAAACATTTCAGAACCTTTACTGACTTGTTTACTTTTTATTTTCTTTATTTCTTTATTCTCATCCCCTAAGGTTGGTTCGCACATACTGGCATCATCAGCGTATCACACCAGATCTAGAGGACCTACACCTCCTACTCCTCCAAGTAATACAAAGAGCAAAGGGAAAGCTAAAATGGATGACTTAAGTGGTATTCGAAAGGAAAATGCTGAGAATGTGGAAACTTCAAATGGTCGAAGTACTCTGGCACCAAATGATTTAATTTTGAGATTAGAACAAAATATACTGGAGATGCAGGGAGAGCTTGAGCAGGTCCGCAACTTGGCAAACCTATCCCTCACCCTGAATGTCCCCGATATCAACCAACAAAACACTAAAAATCTAGCACCTCCCCAAAATACACCAAACCAGCATCCACGAAACCCTCCCGCACCACATTAATACGCAACTCCACCCCAAAATCTCAATCATTTACCGATACCAGCCCCGCCATAACACCATCATCAAACAATCCAATACCCGCCAACCGCTACTTATCAAACTCCCCAGAACACACTACAACTCATTCCCGATCCTCAAAACTCAACCAATGACCACCTCTACATCTAGATTCCTGGCACTCACCAAAACAACCCTATATATGTGGAAATCATACCTCACTCTACTCAACCAACCTCCTATATACTAGAATCCTCTGAGAAGGACCTGTTCATCAAGAACATGGTTGAGGAACTCAAGAAATTGACAAGTCGAGTTCAGGGTGTCGAAGGAGATAAAGGGATAGAAGGTTTGAATTATTAAAACTTGTGCATACAGCCGGATGTAGAACTGTCGGAGGGTTACAAACCTCCCAAGTTTGAGATGTTTGACGGTACATGTGATCCCAGGGTTCATCTAAGGACCTATTGACAAACTCATCGAGGTCGGAAAATATGAAATGATCCGGATGAAGCTTTTCATGAGGAGTCTTACGGGAGACGTTTTATCCTGGTATATCATCCAGGATCCTAAGAAATGGTCCAACTAGGTGAGTATGGCGTCTGATTTCATGGACCAATTCAGGTTCAACAATGAAAATGCACCAGATTGTTTATACATTCAGAACCTCAAGAAGAAGCCCATCGAGACTTTCCACGAGTATGCTACTCGTTGGAGGTCAGAAGTAGCCAAAGTCAAGCCATATTTGGACGAGGAACAGATGAACAAATTTTTTGTCAGAGCACAAGATCCGCAATACTATGAAAGGTTGATGGTTATTGAGAACCATAAATTCTCTGATATCATCAAACTTGGGGAAAGAATCGAAGAAGGCATCAAAAGTGGGATGGTAACAAACTTTGAGGCATTACAAGCCATAAACAAGGAATTACAATCAGGCGGCATATCAAAGAAGAAAGATGTTGGGGCAGTAATGGTGGCTCAAGACCCAAAATCTCCACTCACATATCAAACACATCCACCCACATACCAAACACCTCCACCCACATACCAAACAACCCCACCCACATACCAAGAACCTCCACATACATATCATCCCTTATCTCCCAAATATTTCCAACCGGTCACTCTTTATCATACCTATAATTCCCAACTATCTCATTTCCAGTCACCTCCAACTCGCCAAAATTATCCAAGACCACGACCCAATTTTGATCACAAACCACCCAAACAACACACCACTATTGTTGAACCTATCGACCAGCTATATGGAAGGTTGAAAGTCGCTGGTTATGTCACTCTCATTCCCGCTGTGGCAATAGAAAACTCGTCCTAATGGGTCAACCCAAACAAAACCTGTGCATACCATTCCGATATGAAGAGGAACACCATTGAAGAGTGCCGAACATTGAAATATAAAATCTAGACACTGATTGACAACAAAGTCATACAGGCAAAATAAATTGCACCCAAGTCCGCAACAACCCTCTTCCGGATCATAGGGGAGGTGGGATACATGTGATAGAGATGGACAAAGAATGGGATCTTGAGGGGTGACCACCCCTGTTCCATTTGAAGTAGAAGTGACCACACCTTCCACAGTGACAGTATCAACCACACCTCTTGTAAGCACGTGATTTTTGCCCTATGAAAGAATTACTCCCAAATAGTTTTTGATAATTTGCATTTGTTGTGAATTTTGTGTATTGTTTGTATTTGTCTGTGCATGTTTATTTATACTTTAATTAAGAAAAATGAAAAAAAATATATATGTGTCACATGCGCATTTACGATTTAATTGTGCATTTAGGAATTAATTAAACTTTAATTTGGTTTTAAGGAAAAATCACAAAAATATGCATCTTTTATTCTATTTGTTTGTCATTAAGTGATTTTATTTTATTTAAATGGTTAATGTGTGTGATAATTGTTGTTTAAATAATAATCAACATTTGTATAAGTTTTATTTTTTGATTTTATAACTTAGTTTTGTTTAAATTAGAAATTAAAAGAAGGAAAAGAAAAGAGTTTAAATTGGAGAAAAATCCGGATTTGGGCTCATATTTGAGACCAAAATCAGGCCCAAATCATTTCATAACCCAGTCCGTTTCCCTGATCTCTATAGCCTTACAAAACGACGTCGTTTAAGGAATATCAGATATGGGCCGTTGATCAAACATATCTAACGGTCCAGTTCAACTCCCATTTTAAACCAAACGACGCCGTATAAGGATACTCAATCGGAGCCGTCCATCTTGTTCAATCTTACGATCTCCAACACACCTCATTTACCCGACCCACTTAACCCCAAAGACCGACCCAATCTCAATTTAAATCACACGACATCGTTTCATCAAGTGAAAGATCTTGGCCGTTGATCACTCTTGATCCAACGACCAGGATTCGACTTCCCCGTCCCGTATATAAACTTTCTCACCTCTCACCCCCGCACCCCAAGCCAGACCCCCCTTCCCTTCATCGTCCCAAACACGGACCTCCCAAACCCTAGCCGCCCCTGTGCACCTTCACCGTAAAGCCGGCGGCAAAGACGCCAGTGACCACCGCCTTAACACCCTAGATGCACCTCACCACCCTGAATCCAAATCCATCAACCGCTTAGTTCGAATCAGTCCCTAGGTTCTCGAATCTTCATTTGAAGATTCGAGCAGAACTCCGATCTACACCGATCTACCCCAGGTTCATACCAGACACTCCCCTGACCTCCCTCGTGACCAAACCAGGCTTGGTTTGGTCCGAATCTAACCAGGGAAACATAAATCCCAAATCTGCCTTTAGGAACCCTAGAAATCCTAATGTCCGGTCTGTGTCCGTTTGAACCAGATGATTAGGGTATAATGGACCTTAATCGAAGTGTTCTCAGTTGAGAACACTTCGATTAAAGTCCGTTCAACCCCAAGAAAGGTCGATTCAAATCCAAGTTAGGATTTGCTGATTTTTCCAAGACTCTAAGGTATTTTTGCTTTCCCTTTTTCTTTATCAGTTCATGTGTTTTGTTATAGTTAAAGATCTGTTTGTATGGCTAAATGTCTTTAGTTGATTTGCTTTGAATTTTGATTGCCCCGTCCACTTTGCCCAAGGTTTCTGTATTTGGTCAAGCCCTTCTTCATTTTGTGTGTGTTTATAAGCTGTACAATCAACTGAACTTAAATTTGATTGATTAATTAGTCCCCAGTACAACTTTGTTTAGTCAGTACAATTTGAATCACATGTTGATACTTTTGGATTTCTGATCATTGGCTTCGATTGTATGTATTACAATTAGTATAGTCGAGTCGATATACGTCGTCAATTAGTTCAGCTTGGAATGGTGATAATCTGATCCTTGTCGTTGGTTTGTCTGCTGAAATTTTGTTTGAATTCAATTAGGAACTGAGTATGTTGCCTGTGATTTGTTCAATTTGAATCAGAAAACATTTAAGGGTGTGTTATAGTTGCAGTTCAGACTTTGGTTTTAAATGGATGGCATGTTCACTTGGTTTAGATTGTGGGCATCATGTGTATGGTCAGCTGTTAAGGAATTAAAATAATTGGACAGCATGTGCTGTCAGATTACATTCCTGCTGCCTATGCTTGGTTTTAGTTTAATAAATGATAAGGCATTTTAATAGTTTTGGCAGGGGAATCTCATGGGAAGGGTTTATTTTTATCTTTGAGTGGAAAGACAGCAGGAGAACATGGGATGGGGGTTTTGAATGGTCTAACAGGCTATTTTAAATGGGCTGATGCTAGAATAAATAGGGGGAACACAAGCTAAAGAGGAGGGAAAAAAAACTAAAAAAAGAGGGAGGAAGGGAGAAAAGAAAAACAGAAAACAGTTCTGAAAAAACAGCTGAAGGTTCTGGGAACAGCTGAGAGGGTATTCTGATTTCCTTGCGAGATTATTACTGAAATCTGGGCTTCTGTACGCTGCTAATTTGAGCCTGGTTTTGTTGTTATTGATTTTGTTGTTGGTTATTGGTCAAGTTGTTGTGATTAGTGAACTGCTTTATTGCATCAAACATCCTGGGTTTTTTTGTTGGTCTACTACTCTGTTCTGGGATTGTTGATTGATGCCCGACCATTTGTGGGTTTATCATTGTGGGAACTGTTGTTGGTTGTTCGTGAACTAGTGGTTGTATTGTTGATGTTTGTTGCTGCTGTGATACTGCTGTGTTACTGCTGTCTGTTCGATTGTTGCTGATATCGTTCTTCTTCTTTTCATTCTTATTGTCCAGCATCCAGGTACACATTCTAATTTCACTGGTGTAATGATGAACTTGGAGCATGATTAAGAGTCTAAAGATAATGGTTGTTTGAACTTAGTGTAGTGATTTTCATTTTCTACTGTTATAGTTTAAAGCATTCTGTATACCCTACATGTAAAGTTTGACCCCATACTGTGTAATGGATTAGTTTTCATTCTATAAGAGTTTGGTCCAGTAATTTGATGGTGTATCATAATCAAAATTAGTGGTATATCAGTGATGTTCGATCAACAAATGGTTTCGTATAGGGTCGATTAAGAAGGGTAATGTAGTAATCATGTTTGTTTTACCTTGGCTCACCAGTATATAACGCATATTTCAAAAGCATGCTAGGCAATTTGGGAAAATATATGTATAAACAACGAAATCGTGTAGGTTATATTATTGGATAAAGGTTGCCTAAAACATGTAGTAATACCACCTAAGTTAGATAAGGTCAGTTTAGTCTTTTCGCCTTTGCGTGTAGGAATAATTAACTGAACCTCATATGTGTGCCCGTCAATGAATAAGGTTGCATACGTTTAACTTCTTCATCTAAAAATAGATAATCTGCTTCGATATTATTGTGCGTCAATCTCATGTTCCAGTGTTATTAAATAATAGAATATAGAACGGGAGCAATCTCTCTTTGTATCAATTCGACTGCAATTTTCATTTGCATTAGCCGCGAACTAATAACTAATAGGTTCAATTTTTAGCATATAATTAATTAAGGGATTTCTTTTATTTTTAGAGACAAACTTAATAGAAGAAATGTAGCCACTGTAGGTTTATCCTTAAAAATAAAAATGAGACGAGCCTCGACAAACAAAAATGCACAAGCTGCAGGGCCCTCTAAATGTATATATGAAAATACTTAGAATTCGGGACAGGCCGTTTAGCGAATTTTACGGCCTTCCCAAAATAACAATACGCTAGTCGCTTTAGGAGCGTATTTAATAATGTTATCTTCCTAAACTCGGGTGCACATTTATGTGACCCAAATCCCAATCTCAACAGAGTTGAAATGTAGCTCTAACCACGAGTACATTGATTGTGACGTGGTTCGAGATGTGTTTCCACGATGTTGCAATTCTTGATAAAAATAACAGTAAAAGATAAAAGCAGTTAAAAGATAAAATTTGCACCTAAGTTCATATTCGTATAAAAAATTAGATAATCAAGCCGAATATAACAGTTGAGCGACCGTGCTAGAACCACGGAACTCGGGAATGCCTAACACCTTCTCCCGGGTTAACAGAATTCCTTATCCGGATTTCTGGTATGCAGACTGTAATATGGAGTCATTCTTTTCCTCGATTCGGGATTAAAATTGGTGACTTGGGACACCCTAAATCTCCCAAGTGGCGACTCTGAAATAAACAAACAAATCCCATTCGATTGTCATTTAATTGGAAAAACCCCCTTGTACCCTCGCGGGTACGGAAAAAGGAGGTGTGACAGCTCTGGCGACTCTGCTGGGGATTAGAGAACCTAGAACCACTGGTTCAGGGTTAGAAATTCGAGCTTGGAATAATTGTTCTATTTGGCTTTATTTATTATCTGATATTCTTATATGTGATTCATGTGCAAAATGATGTGTGTTACCGCTTTGATATTATTTGACTGTATATATAAACTGTGCTGAAACCCTTCTCTTCTTACCTCCGGGGGGAAGCTAGCTGGTCGAGACTCCCTATTTTGTTAGTGTCATACCCAAGTAGAAAGAGCCTCGGATAAGTTACAAAGTCGGACGACCCCGCGGGTCCCCGGTACGTAGCCCCCTCCTCGACTCGAGTTGTCCGCTCGTGTAAGCCAGGTTTAGAACAAAGCCTAGTTTGAAGCTTAGTAAAACATAACTTCATGTCGTATCCCTAGTAGGAAAACGCTTATTTGCATCACGTTGCATTTGACTTAGGGGGCTCAACACAGGGGTTGGGCCCGTCTAGGAATAGCAACCTGGAACAAAAAGACCATCTTGTGGCATCTTGTCTGTTATCGCATCTAATTTGCTTCGAATTTGCATGTTGACCGGCGGGTGATAACGGGAATTTCGAAAAAAAAAAATAAAATAAAAAAATCAAAAGTTTCTCACTTAAAAGAAATGTCCAAATATTTTTCATTTTTGAGAAAACCCATGATTTAGATAAATTTCTTACCCGAACTATGCCGGTTTGATTCTCACTGAATGTGGGATACGTAGGCAACCCTTATCGGGTCCAACTCCCCGTTTTTGTTTTACCAATAATGATATATGTATGTATATGTATACACATATATGTATGTACATATATTGTTTCTTTCAAAAAAAAAAGGAAAACGAAAATTGTTTGAAATTAAAATAAAGATTTTTGCCTTCATCTGAAATCACCTTAATAAATGTGCAGAATGAGCACAAGTAAGAGTTCATCCGAGGACATTATAAACAAAGTTCCTTTGGGCTTACGCATGTGGTGGAACGACTTAGAAGGATCAGGGCGAGATACGGTCAAAATATACTTGGGAAATTTGGTTGGATTGCTAGACATCGATCCACGAGGGGATATTATCAGGGCTTTAATTTCATTTTGGGACTCTGCACACAATGTATTTCACTTCTCGGACTTCGAACTCACCCCGACGCTGGAGGAATTGGCAGGGTACATTGAATGTCCTAAAATCCCTATGAAAGAACAGTATCTCATTGCACCAAGGACCGTGACCATACACAAATTCCTGGACATCGTAAAGATCCGCAGAACGGTACATAACCCAGAGTTATCAAAAGGGTTTTGTAGTTTGGCATTTCTGTATGACAGGTACGGTCATCTGGGAGGGTTCAACAATCCCGAGAGTAAGATTTGCAGTGGGGAAAGCCGGTTGAAATGGGAGAGGCATAGATGTATTGCTTTCATGATAGCCTTTCTAGGTTTTCTGGTGTTCCCTAGAAAGGATGGGAAAATTAACATACAAATTGCTGGGGTCGTCAGCACTTTGCTCAAGCAAGAAAACAGCACTCTGGCACCAATGATAATAGCAGATATTTTCCGCGCACTCACTATTTGCAAAACCGGCGGAGGTTTCTTCAAAGGATGTAACATACTACTGCAAATGTGGATGATAGAGCATCTATATTATCGCCCTCAATTTCTGAAATATGGGTCATCACAAAAGACTTGTATAGAAGAGTTTCCCACCAGGATCGACTGGTTCGGATTGCCGGAAGGGGTCGCCGAATGGGTCACGCTACTGCGCTCTATTTCAGCAAACCAGATAGAGTGGGCATTCGAATGGCTACCCATAGAGGAAGTCATACACATGTCAGCCACCAAATCTTATTTGCTGTTGATGGGTCTCCAAAGTATCCAGCCCTACGCACCATGCAGAGTGTTGAGACAGTTGGGACGATACATAATAATCCCGAAAGAAGAGGATCTCAGTAGCCAGGTGATCGAAATCGGGCCTGGTGGGCAGTTCCCTGAGGCGGTCGTTCGGCGAATCTGGAATGAATGTCAAACCTTGAAGGTAGATACTTGTGTACGAGACAGGGCCAAGGGCGAAGTGTTGCCAAAATACCTCACGTGGTACCGAAGAGAGCTTGAGCACCAGAGACCAACTAAGAGAGCTCACATCCAAGACTTTTAGGAATCATCACATGCACAATGGGGCTGGTTAAAAAGAGAGGAAGGCTACCGGGCTGAAATCGGGAAGCTAAAACAACAAGTTGAAAGGCTTGTATTTGAGAACAACGTGCAAGTCTCCTCCGAGCGGGTTGAGAAGAACAAGTTAGCCCAAGAAAACCAGACACTAAAGGCCCGCATTCGCCAAGCCAGCAAAAGTAACATTGACCGACAGAAACGTCGCTCCGACGAAAGATTGATAGCAAGTTTGAGAAATCAGGTCATCCAAAGCCAAGAAGAATTAGAACAATCAGAAGCTTGCGTAGCAAGGATGAAGGTCAGATGGGCAAAAGGTAAAATGGCCCGGAGGCAGCGTTGTAAGCACGTGATTTTTGCCCTATATGAGAAATACTCCCAAAAAATGCAAAATAAAATGATTTTCCATGGTGTGCAATTTTGAGTATTTTTGTGATATTTTTGGATAATTATTTGTATTTGTCTGTGTTTGCTTATTTGTTAAATTAATAAAAATATAAAAATATGTCGCATTTTGCGTGTAGGATTTAATTCTACAATTGTTAGTAATTAAATTAGTTTTACAAAAATTAAAAATTACAAAAAATAGGCATCTTTTGCATTTTTAGCATTTAATGTCCAAATGAACAATTTTATGCTTAATTATTACTTAATTGTGCATTAATTGTTATTGGGAGTTAATTTACGCTTTTATAACTTAATTTAGTTCTTAATAATAATTTAAGTACTTTTATAATTTAGTTTTAGAAAAATAAAAGAAGAAAAGATAATAAAAATACAAAGATAAATCGGATTGGGCCACTTCTTCAAATTTCAACCTCAGGCCCAAATAATTGCCCAATATTCCCCATGACCCAGTCCACTTCAGACCGGGTCGACCCGGTCCGCCCCACTAACCCATTTACCCAACACCCATTCTTCATTTTTGTCAAAACACAAAACAAAACAAAAAATAAAAAAAAAAACCCCAAAAACCCTAAAGTCTAACACAGTCCCCCCCCCCCCAATTTTTTGCTCCTTCTTCTTCAAAAAACTTCATCCCAAGCCAACCATGGCTGCTACCATAGCTTCATCTCTTTCGTCAAGCTCAAAGCTTGCTCGACTATGGCTGCCTCCCCCGCGTCCAAGCGCGCCTCCAGCTGCTTCACGCTACGGTTGCTTACGTCGTCGGGATCCACCGTGAAACCCAGCTGCGTCCAGCCCGTCGACCTTCTGCCATTTTCCTTCGACGCTGTTGTCTCCCTCCAGCTGCCATCGCGTCGTCAAACCCCGTTGTTGAGTCTTCATGATTCGGAGAGCAGCCATGACTGCGACGAGCTGCGATGAGCAGCCATGAGTGTCCAGCTGCGACGAGCAGCCATGACTGCTCCAAACGGATGTTGATTGCTCCAGCTTCGGCGTGGACATGGCTACCATTGCATCACCTCAATACCGAGCAGCTATCCGTCGACCTCCCCGTCGACTTTGTCGCTGCTGTTTCTTCCTTTTCCTCCACTGATGTTGCGTCGAACCACCATTGCTATTGTTTCGACGTTTCTTCAGTCAATTTATTAAAGTCGAGTTCGTCATTGAGTTAGTCGTTGAGTCCGGACAGATTTATTCCCATTTGAGGTTCGTCGAAACAGTCCATATAATCGAATTCGTCGTTGTTCATCTCCGATTAGTAATTTTTGAGTTTTATTTTGTCCGTATTTTGTTTTGATATTTTCGAACCTAAAATCGGCAAATGTTTGTTTTGTTCATGTAAAATCGGTAGATATTTGATTTTTGGTTTTGTTCATGTTCATGTGTTCTTGTTAAATTAATTTTTCAGATTTCAAATGAAAGATTAATTAATTGTTTTCATGTTATTTCATGTTTGTATTATTGTTTATGTAAATATTTGTTAGTCTAATGTTTGTTGGATTCAAATTGAAATTTAATTAATTATTTCTTCAATTTGTTTCATGTTGTTATGTATTTTCCAGAAATTAGTAATGTTGTTTGAATCATGTGAATCCGTCATGTTTTGTTGCTTAAAAATAGATTTAATTCATGTTCATCTTTGTTTGAAGTTCATGTTTAAATCCAGTGATTTAATGTGAGGTTATGTTTGTTTTTTGTTTTTGATTCGTTGATGAATCATGGATTGTGTCGTTTGTATTGTTGTATCCTTGCTCATACATTCATGGTCTAAATTAACCAGGATTGGTTCCCGATATGGTTAATTCATTCCGTTAATTTTGAGTTGTGTTGTTAATCATGTTCATGTGATTTGTTGTTGAAATATTGAAGAAATCATGTTCATGTGATTTGTTGTTTAAACATTGTTAGAAATTGATCATATTGTCTATATTTTGGTTAAGTTTGATTAATTGATTGTTATAGCTGATGGGGTAGTTTGGTAATTTGTAGTACGTTCGGGGGTAAAATAGTAATTTGCAATAAGGTCGGAGGGGTAGTTTAGGAATTGTACATTTTGTAATTTTTTATATGAAGCATGGGGGACAAAATGAAATGGGGTGGGTTGTGATATAGTTATTTAATATAAAGGGGGGACAAGACAAATTTTAGTGGGGAGGAATCTTGTATTTGTTTAGTGAAAGCATGTGGGACAAAATATAATGGGGTGGGGTGATATATTTATTTAATGTAATGGGGATGAGTGCGAAGATAATGAGTTTGGTAGAGAAAATGGGTTGATTTTAATTGATTAAAAGATTTATGGGATGGGTTATAAGAAGTCTTGAAATCAGAATAGACAGAAGAAAAAAAATACAAAAAAAACAGAATACAGATAGGAGAGAAAAAAATCTAAAGATAGAGAGAAGAACTGAAAGAAAAATAACAAACAGGAAAAAAAAGAGTTGAATATTTAAGAGAGAGAAAAATTCCGAAAAATATTCAAACCTTCAAATAAAAAAAAACAAAAAAAAAAATATTCTACTTTCTTTCATTGTTTGAAATCAGCATTAACTGTTGTTGTTTCATAAAAGTTGGAAGCATTTGTTTTGGGATTACTACTCCACCGGTCTGTTACTGGGTTGTTACTGTTGCTGGATTGTTGCTGCTGTGTTGTATTGTTATTACTGCTGCTAATTCTCATCTTCATTTTCTTTTGCTTCCAATATCAGGTACACAACTGAAAAGCTGGTTATTGTAATCCGAAATATGAAGCATGAATACGAAAAAATGAAGAGTTGAAATTCTGAATTATATTCAATTATATTCTGAATTTTGTTTGTATAAATTATTTAGCTTGCAAAAAATCAGAATCATGTAGATATTTAATACATATAGTGGAACATTCGACGATAGCTTAACAAATGAACTATCTACATCTACTGCCTAAAAATAAATAAATGGTGTAGTAATTCCGTCGAGTCAAAAATCAAACGAATAGGCCATCTAGTAGGAAGTTGGTAGAAATATTGTTTAGTTAAGTAATATTGGTTAATTTCAGCATGTAAATGGTCTAGGATTAAAACTAGAATTGCTATGTTTTTTTTAATTTGACAAACTGAGAACATGCCTAGTATAATGTAACTAGGTAATAACATGTAAATAAATTAAGATATTTCTCCTTTATTTTGTAGAGACAAATTTCAATAAAAAAATGTAGGCATTTTAGGACTGTCCTTTTAAAAATAAAATGAGATGAGCCTCGCCCAATAAAATGCACTAATTGCGAGGCCCTCAATAAATGTTTAATTGAGTATTTAGAATTCGGGATGGACTGTTTAGTGAATTCCACAGTCTTACCCATAAATAATAATACGCTAATCGCTTTAGGCACGATTTTAATAATAATACATTCTTAAACACGGGTGCGCATTTATGCGACCCAAATCCAAATCCCAAAACATTGAATAAAAATACGTTCCGGATCGCGGGTGCATTTTATGTGACGCAATCCAAAGACATGTTTTTAAACAATGTTCACATTCTTGTAAAAATAATTAAAAAATAATAAAAGCGGTAAAAAGATAAAATTTGCACATAAGTTCATATTTGTATAAAATCAGATAATCAAGCCGAATATAACAGTTGAGCGACCGTGCTAGAACCACGGAACTCGGGAATGCCTAACACCTTCTCCCGGGTTAACAGAATTCCTTATCCGGATTTCTGGTGCGCAGACTGTTAAACAGAGTCATTCTTTTCCTCGATTCGGGATTAAAATTGGTGACTTGGGACACCCTAAATCTCCCAAGTGGCGACTCTGAAATAAATAAATAAATCCCGTTTCGATTGTCCTTTAATTGGAAAAAACTCCCTTGTACCCTAGCGGGGGCGGAAAAAGGAGGTGTGACAGCTCTGGCGACTCTGCTGGGGACTAAACCCAGAATCTCTGGTTCAGGGTTAGAATTCGAGCTTAGATAAATTGTTATATTTGGTTTTATCTGATTTTTACATATTTGAGCCTAATGTGCTAAATGCTGCTTTTACCGCTTTGATATTATTTGAACTGTACATATAAACTGTGCCGAAACCTTTCTCTTCTTACCTCCGGGGAGAAGCTCGCTGGTCGAGGCTCCTTATTCTGTTAGTGTCAATACCTGAAATAAGAAAGAGGACGGATAAGTTACGAAGCCGGATGACCTTTTGGTTCCCGGTAAGTTGCCCCCTCCTCGACTCGAGTTGTCCGCTCGGGTACACAGTCTAGAACATATACCCAGGTTATAAACCTAGTATAACGAAACCTCATGCCGGATCCCTAGTAGGAACGCTTATTTGCATCACGTTGCATTTGACTTAGGGGACTCAACACAGGGGTTGGGTCCGTCTAGGACTAGCAACCTGAAATGAAAAGACCATTCTAATGCATCCTACTTGCTCTGTACATATATTTGTTTCGAACTTGCATGTTGACCGGTTTCTGAATCTCGGGAATGTTGGAAAATTGAAGAAAAAAAAGAAAAAAAAAGAGGAAAAAGAATATATCAGTTAGGGAGTTAATTGATTATTTTAGAAAAAATAAATGACCAATTACTGGCGAAACTCTGCCGAAATTTTGAAAAAAAAAGAGGAAAATATTTTATTTTGTTTTACTAAAAAATATAGAAAAAAAAGAGTCTTTTATTTTTGGAAAAATAGATTGTTTTATTGTTTGTTGAAAATAAAAAATAAAAAAAAAGTCGTTATTTTGTCTTTTTCAAAAAATAGAAAAGGAAAATAGATTGTCTTGCCAGAAAAAAATAAAAATGGAAAAGAGTCATGTTTTAAAATAGTTCGGTTAATTTGCCCGAACTACGCAGGTTTGATTCTCACCGGATGTGAGATACGTAGGCAACCCTCATCGGGTCCAACCCCCCCTTTTGTTTTTGCTAAAATAGCCAAAAAACCAATAAATAAATAAAAACGTGTCAAAATTCTAATATTTGTCATAAATAAGTCAGGCGGTATCCAACCTCCCCCTTTTTTTGCTAAAATAGCCAAAAAACCAATAATAAAAAAAAACGTGTCAAAATTTTAATTTTTGTCATAAATAAGTCGGGCGGTATCCAACCTCCCCATTTTTGCTAAAATAGCCAAAAACCAATAAATAAATAAAAAAACGTGTCAAAATTTTAATTTTGTCATAAAGAAGTCGGGTGACGCTGTTTTGTCAAGACATAGCCGAATGTTCCCGAAAGGGACGCCGGAAGACTGACTTTGCATAAACAGCCACCTTTTGGGTCATGTTTAAGATTTGGTCCAGTTGACCCACACAACCTTAAAAATCTTCGTCCCCGAGGTGTTGAAAGGCCGTGTTTGCAATGTTGAGTTTTTTATTTTTGAAAAATGATAAAAAAGAGTCATAAATAAGTCAGGGTGATGCTGTTTTTGTCAAAAATAGCCGAATGTTCCCGAAAGGGACGCCGGAAGGCTGACTTTGCATAAACAGCCACCTTTTGGGTCATGTTTAGGATTTTGGTCCAGTTGACCCACACAGCCTTAAAAATCTTCGTCCCCGAGGCGCTGAAGGGCCGTGTTTGCAACACCACGTTTTCATTGTAATTTGAAGAAAAAAAATCAGCGGTTAGGTGAATACCATTTGAATTTTTTTTTAGTCAAAAAATAAGTCGAGCCAGCTTCGGCCGCGTCTTAAACCGTTCTTGCCGAAATAGCCTTAGAGTATCTTTCAATTGTCGAAAGGCTATTTTCGTAAAAGAATGGACAAGTTTGTAAAGTGTTATAAAATAATCCTCTCCGGCCTCAAAATTTGGAAGGGGGCACATTTGCAAAAATAACCGTTTGGTTGCATTTGTCAAACGGAGAAAGGAAGATGGCCATTTGTTTTGGAGTTTGTAAATCTTTTAATTAGAATATGTGGGTTGTTTGATTTTCGAGTTTGTAGGTCATCTTCAAACCTTTAAAACCCAGTTTGTTTTAAATTGAAAAAAAAATGTTTAGTATTGTTTATCTTTTATTGGTCCGAACTACGCAAGGTCTGATTCATGCGGGGTCATGATACGTAGGCAATCTCCATAAGATTCGACCACAACAAAAAATGAAAAAAGAGAAAAGAAAAGAAAAAATGAAAAAAAATCGAAAAAAAAAAGAATGAAAAAGGAAAAGAAAAGAAAAAAAAAAGAAAAAATCGAAAAAAAAGAAAAATGAAAGAAAAGAAAGAAAAAAGAAAAAAAGATGTTATTAATAATGGGGACCGACGGAGTCCATTCTAACCTGTTTCGCTTTGAATCACAAAGAAAGTTAAGGTGGTTGGTTTGTGATAAGCCGGAAATACAAGACCCAGAAGCACACTTTGCAGGGATCAGGCTTGATGACAGAAGCACTCGAATCCTATTGGGACTTGTTGACTAAGATTGATGATATTGAAGTTGGCAATGGTCTCGACAATATTAATGCAAAGCTCAGTGGCTAAGATGCCAATTTTGATAAAGTGGGAGGACGCTCCGTTCCTTGGTTAGCAAGAGAGAAGCTTGTGGTGGCTTATTTTGTTGTCATTTCTATTATCCGGATTATTCTTAGGGTTGTAATCCGAATATTGTCTTGGGTCAAACCTTCTTATCTTTCCAGTTTGTCATATCAGTTTTTTTAAGTTTTGTCGAGGCTGTGTTAGGATTTTATTCTGGTTTTTGTTTGTTTTATTATTCAAACCATTTCGCCGGTAGTCTAATACAAAAGCCGGTCTTTTATTATTTCCAGTCATCTTTTTGTTTAGTCCTTTTATCATTTTTGTTCAGCGCCGATTCTCGTGACATGACATGTGCACACAGTTTGGGCCTAGTCTTTAAAGTTAATCATAAAATCCTGGAGAGGTGATCATAACATTTAAAGGAAATAAGGACGGTTTGAAATTATTCGGAGCTCGAGTCATGTGGAACTGGGGCAAGTAAAACATAAAGAAAACCGTTAAAGGCAAGATTCGCCAAATTGACATAAGGGTCTTCATGATAATGAGAAGTGAGAGTGTCGCCCAACGGTGCTTTAGAAATGACAAATGAAAAAGCAAGTGTTTAACACAATTGTCAAGTCCAGCACCATCGGAAGAGACTATAAATCTATGTTCAATTGTGTTGTTTGCACTTGGCATGTTTTAAAGACTGGAATGACGAAGGCATTTTGTTCTGCTACCTAAACACTTTATCCTTCGTTACCCCTTTTGAGCCTTATTTATTTTCTTTCATACCCCTCGTTCGGAATCAATAGCAACGACTAGGAAATACGAGCCTGGAAGGTAAAGAAAAAAATAAAAAAAAACGAAAAAAAAGAAGAAGAGAAAAATGATAACAAAAAAAAAGTCAAATGAAAACAGAGGAATTGGGAACTATGTTTGACCTGATTCCTCAAAGAGGATACGTAGGCGCTTCACGGCTCGGTCATAGGGTGTATAGTGCGCATAATGTGCGTAATATGCATAGTGTAACATAGTATAACAAAAATAAAAATCCCCAAGCAAGAAACTGGGGCAAGCGTCGCACTTGTAGTAAGCAAAATTGGTTCCGAAGGTTGTAATTTTGAACCCCAAATTTATTTTGTTTTTTGAGCCTTTAATACCCTTTCTTTCTAGCCTATCCAAAACCCACATTACGGTCCAAAGAAAGACCTTCTGATCAGCCTTCAAAAGATGTCAAGTCAGACAAATGAGAGTCTTACCGGTGAACATAACACTCTGTTCCACAGCAGAAAGGACTCTAATCCCCAGTAGAAAGAGTCATACCAGCAACACTCCAAATCTCCAGCTGGAAAGTGATACAAATGAGAGAGTCTTATCGGTGAAAGTCTTTACGGACACCATAAGGCGATAAAAGCTGAGAGAAAAAAACCAAAATGAGAGAGGCTTGATAGTGAAAATCCTTCGGGCACTACAAGTCGAATAAGATTAAGAATCAGATGGGGAATCTCCAAGTGAAGATTGAAAGACGATTGACGGCAGAGGATAGGCCACATGTGCATGTCATGATTATTAGAGTCGGTATCGGCATTTGATATGCTTTTATTTATAGTTTCTTTTGTTAAAGAGTCATCTTTTTCCTTTGTCTTTTATTCGGTTCCCCTTTTGTTTATCTTTCTCCTTTCATGGAAAATTCCCCAGTAGAGTCTGTTTGGTCAGAACCAGTGGGAAATGACTTCAAATTAGGCCATCAGCTTTCCAATCATGCAAGATGAGATCTGACTAGTACATCTAAGTGGTATAGTCAGGAAGGAACAAGCGCGAGGCCAGTGTCAAGAAAGATATCCCCAGCAAAAGGGAATTGTCAAAAGGATTGACGAGTGTCAAGAGGGATACCCTTGCCAAAATCAAAGGTTATAAACCTCAAGGCTAAGGCCCGTGGACAAATCAAGAAGAGCAATGGGCATGATTTGGGAAATTCGTACGAGACTAAAAGGTCGGGAAAATGACAGTTTCCGAATTATGCCACAAAAGAAGAGGGATATCCCCAGCAGAAAAGGATCATTCCCAGCAAATAATATCGTCCCCAACAAGTTTTTTGGAACGTAGAGCAAGGAAGGAGAAAGGGAAATCCATCCCCAGTAGGAGTATCACAACCAACCACCGCGTTTTAAACTGACAAATTTTGTTTGATTTGAAACAGGTAAAGGAAATGGCATTGATGACAGAAAGACATGCCACCAGGGATATTATCAAACTGGGGCAGAAAATTTTCCTTTCATTTAGAAAATTTTCTAGAAGTCAGGTACCCATTCGAGGAAGAATAAAGATAACACCTTCCTCAAGGGAAGTGGTAAGGGAAGTGGTGTTTGAACCAGTGTTGCCCCAACATAATAAGTTTAAATGGAGGAAGTATTCCCCAGCAGACAGAATAAAGGGATGACACTTGTGCTCAGAAAAGCAAAAAGCCATTATCATCCCCAGCAGCTTCCAGAAGAATGAAGCATCGACTTGAAGGGATAAAATTCCCCAGCAGCGTTATCCTCAACAACGTTATCCCGAGAAGATAACACTTTTATCCCCAGCAGTGTTGAAAAAAAAAACAAAAAAAAAAAAAAAAAGAAAGAAAAAAAAATTGAATTTGAAGGAGGGGAAGAAAGGAGACTTCCCCAGTAGTATTATCCCCAGCAATCAGGCATCCACCTGGAGAACAAGGAAGAGCAGTTGGAGTATTAGCAATCAGGCGTCCACATGGAGAACAAGGAAGAGCAGTTGAAGTATCAGCAATTAGGAGCCCATCTGGAGAATAAGGGAATTCAATTTCAAATTTAGCAATCAGGAGTCCGCCTGGAGAACAGAGACATACTTTTCAAGTTTGATGTCAGGAGTCCGCCTGAAGAACGGAGACATACAGTTTAAATTTAGCAATCAGGAGTCCGCCTAGAGAACAGAGACGTACTTTTCAAGTTTGACGTCAGGAGTCCGCCTGAAGAACGGAGACATACAGCTTAAATTTTAAAAGTCAGGAGTCCGCCTGGAGAATAGAGACATTCAATTTCAAATTTAGCAATCAGGAGTCCGCCTGGAGAACAGAGACGTACTTTTCAAGTTTGACGTCAGGAGTCCGCCTGAAGAACGGAGACATACAGTTTAAATTTTAAAGTCAGGAGTCCACCTGGAGAATAGAGACATTCAATTTCAAATTTAACAATCAGGAGTCCGCCTGGAGAACAGAGGCATACATTTCAGTCTTTTCATTTCAAGTGTTGAAGTTGGGAGCCCGCCCATAGAACAGAGGCATACATTTCAGTCTTTTCATTTCAAGTGTTGAAGTTGGGAGCCCGCCCATAGAACAGAGGCATACATTTCAGTCTTTTCATTTCAAGTGTTGAAGTTGGGAGCCCGCCCATAGAACAGAGGCATACATTTCAGTCTTTTCATTTCAAGTGTTGAAGTTGGGAGCCCGCCCATAGAACAGAGGCATACATTTCAGTCTTTTCATTTTCAAGTATTGAAGTTGGGAGCCCGCCCATACAACAGAGGCACACATTTCAAGATCAAGTCAGAGGACAATAAAACAGAGGGTTACAACAGGAATCCCCAGCAGGAAACAATAAAAATCCCCAGCACCGGGAAGCAAAAGGATGCAACAAGAGGTCCCAGCACAAACTCAAGTGCATGTGTCAAAAGGAAGAAAAGCATCTGAAGAAAAGCACCGGAGGAAACACAAGCCGACAAGAAAGCAAGGCAACAAGAACAAATTTTAGTCTAGCCTAGCTTCTTGTTTTCTTTTAAACACGGTGTAACAAGGAGATCGGTAAGCAGTGATAACAGCATGCAACAGCAGTAACATTGCAGTCTCACGGTAGTCCCAGCTACCAAAACTTCCCGAACTACATTGACCTGATTCCTGTTTAGCCCAGGATATGTAGGAAACCTTTGAAGCAAAGGTTCAGTCAAATCTTTTTCAAAAAAAAATGCTTCAACGGAGTACTCGGATGGGCAAAAATCGTTCGCTTTATCTTTGCACGAAAACCCTTCGTGTCTTCGGGCAAAGAGGGGCAGCTGTAAGCACGTGATTTTTGCCCTATATGAGAAATACTCCCAAAAAATGCAAAATAAAATGATTTTCCTTGGTGTGCAATTTTGAGTATTTTTGGATAATTATTTGTATTTGTCTGTGTTTGCTTATTTGTTAAATTAATAAAAAATATAAAAATATGTCGCATTTTGCATGTAGGATTTAATTCTACAATTGTTAGTAATTAAATTAGTTTTACAAAAATTAAAAATTACAAAAAATAGGCATCTTTTGCATTTTTAGCATTTAATGTCCAAATGAACAATTTTATGCTTAATTATTACTTAATTGTGCGTTAATTGTTATTGGGAGTTAATTTACGCTTTTGTAACTTAATTTAGTTCTTAATAATAATTTAAGTACTTTTATAATTTAGTTTTAGAAAAATAAAAGAAGAAAAGATAATAAAAATACAAAGATAAATCGGATTGGGCCACTTCTTCAAATTTCAACCTCAGGCCCAAATAATTGCCCAATCTTCCCCATGACCCAGTCCACTTCAGACCGGGTCGAACCGGTCCGCCCCACTAACCCATTTACCCAACACCCATTCTTCATTTTTGTCAAAACACAAAACAAAACAAAAAATAAAAAAAAACCCCAAAAACCCTAAAAGTCTAACACAGTCCCCCCCCCCCCCATTTTTTGCTCCTTCTTCTTCAAAAAACTTCATCCCAAGCCAACCATGGCTGCTACCATAGCTTCATCTCTTTCGTCAAGCTCAAAGTTTGCTCGACTATGGCTGCCTCCCCCGCGTCCAAGCGCGCCTCCAGCTGTTTCACGCTACGGTTGCTTACGTCGTCGGGATCCACCGTGAAAACCCAGCTGCGTCCAGTCCGTCGACCTTCTGCCATTTTCCTTCGACGCTGCTGTCGAGTATTTGCTCCAGCTCCCTCCAGCTGCCATCGCGTCGTCAAACCCCGTTGCTGCGCCTTCACGATTCGGCGAGCAGCCATGACTGCGACGAGCTGCGATGAGCAGCCATGAGTGTCCAGCTGCGACGAGCAGCCATGACTGCTCCAAACGGATGTTGATTGCTCCAGCTTCGGCGTGGACATGGCTACCATTGCATCACCTCAATACCGAGCAGCTGTCCGTCGACCTCCCCATCGACTTTGTCGCCGCTGTTTCTTCCTTTTCCTCCACTGATGTTGCGTCGAACCACCATTGCTATTGTTTCGACGTTGCTTCAGTCAATTTATTAAAGTCGAGTTCGTCGTTGAGTTAGTCGTTGAGTCCGGACAGATTTATTCCCATTTGAGGTTCGTCGAAATAGTCCATACAATCGAATTCGTCGTTGTTTATCTCCGGTTAGTAATTTTTGAGTTTTATTTTGTCTGTATTTTGTTTTGATATTTTCGAACCTAAAATCAGCAAATGTTTGTTTTGTTCATGTAAAATCGGTAGATATTTGATTTTTGATTTTGTTCATGTTCATGTGTTCTTGTTAAATTAATTTTTCAGATTTCAAATGAAAGATTAATTAATTGTTTTCATGTTATTTCATGTTTGTATTATTGTTTATGTAAATATTTGTTAGTCTAATGTTTGTTGGATTCAAATTGAAATTTAATTAATTATTTCTTCAATTTGTTTCATGTTGTTATGTATTTTCCAGAAATTAGTAATGTTGTTTGAATCATGTGAATCCGTCATGTTTTGTTGCTTAAAAATAGATTTAATTCATGTTCATCTTTGTTTGAAGTTCATGTTTAAATCCAGTGATTTAATGTGAGGTTATGTTTGTTTTTGGTTTTTGATTCGTTGATGAATCATGGATTGTGTCGTTTGTATTGTTGTATCCTTGCTCATACATTCATGGTCTAAATTAACCAGGATTGGTTCCCGATATGGTTAATTCATTCCGTTAATTTTGAGTTGTGTTGTTAATCATGTTCATGTGATTTGTTGTTGAAATATTGAAGAAATCATGTTCATGTGATTTGTTGTTTAAACATTGTTAGAAATTGATCATATTGTCTATATTTTGGTTAAGTTTGATTAATTGATTGTTATAGCTGATGGGGTAGTTTGGTAATTTGTAGTACGTTCGGGGGTAAAATAGTAATTTGCAATAAGGTCGGAGGGATAGTTTAGGAATTGTACATTTTGTAATTTTTTATATGAAGCATGGGGGACAAAATGAAATGTGGTGGGTTGTGATATAGTTGTTTAATATAAAGGGGGGACAAGACAAAATTTAGTGGGGAGAAATCTTGTATTTGTTTAGTGAAAGCATGGGGGACAAAATATAATGGGGTGGGGTGATATATTTATTTAATGTAATTGGGATGAGTGCGAAGATAATGGGTTTGGTAGAGAAAATGGGTTGATTTTAATTGATTAAAAGATTTATGGGATGGGTTATAAGAAGTCTTGAAATCAGAATAGACAGAAGAAAAAAAATACAAAAAAAACAGAATACAGATAGGAGAGAAAAAAAAATCTGAAGATAGAGAGAAGAACTGAAAGAAAAATAACAAACAGAAAAAAAAGAGCTGAACATTTAAGAGAGAAAAATTCCGAAAAATATTCAAACCTTCAAATAAAAAAATAAAAAAAATATTCTGCTTTCTTTCATTGTTTGAAATCAGCATTAACTGTTGTTGTTTCATAAAAGTTGGAAGCATTTGTTTTGGGATTACTACTCCACCGGTCTGTTACTGGGTTGTTATTGTTGTTGGATTGTTGCTGCTGTGTTGTACTGTTATTACTGCTGCTAATTCTC